>NC_056732.1:381766592-381886592 GCF_019279795.1 Protopterus annectens | reverse complement strand
TTTTAAATTAAATCACCTAAATTATTATTACTAATCCATCTGTTTAGTGCTTTAGCTAATGTCAGAATTAAAGCTTTTTTCTGTTCATTTGTATCTTCTATACTAGATATGCAGCTAAAATCCCCTGCTAAAATAAACTACCCTTCCAGTTACTTTGTAGTAAGTTTAAGTAATCTTTAGCCAATCTTGCACCTATTCCAGGGTTCCAGTAAAACATAGCTAGTGTATACAGTTTGCCATTATATTTTATTTTTACAAATATATACATTCCTTTGGGGATCATTAATGGATTCCATGACATCAAGCATTACAGTAGATTTTCTCCAAAGTATATCAATTCCTCTGTTTTTTTTTTTTTGTTGAAGAAGCAGATGATAACAAGTTATTTAAATATTCTGTACCTTTATCCATCAAGTGAGTCTCTTGCAAGAATATAATGTCTCCTCTGTTTAATTTTAGATGTCTCATTAATGATTTCCTTTTGTTGCCATTATTGAATCCATTTATATTAATGCATAATAGAATAAAACTATCCATACTGTGCATTTAAAAAAGATTTATTTAAAAAAATATATATGTAGCCATGTTATTTCAAATGTATATAAGTAATGTATTCCTCCAACACTATTTTAACATTTCACATTTTTGAATTCTTCCTTTCTACAAATGAAACTGCTAAAACTCATATAGAACATAAACAAGTCTAGAACTGTAACTGTGAATTGCTAATAAAATACAACCTACTATGGATACCAATGTTCCTAGTTTGCCTATTGAATAGAGAAACTACTGTCCTATCTCTCTACCTACCAATACCTAAAGAAATCATCAAAAAACTTGTCAAAAGCTACCATGACTTACAATTAATTAATATAGTATTATATATAAGTTGAAAATAATAATATACTGTTAATTTAGTTCTATTTTACCATTTAAAACTATTCCACAATTGCTACAGAAAATTTTAATAATCCTCTTCTATTAATCACAAATATTAAATAATCCAGCAAATAGTTTACTATATAGCTATTTATGTAAAAGTAGTAATAGTATAAATTATCCATTAAATATTCCTAAAGTTTTTGCTCATTCAACATTACTATAACTAAATCTCTAAATAAATAAGCAGAACAGAGTGGGACCTGAAGAGATGACGATATCTGTAAACTTACAGGTGACAAGTAATCTTATCACGCTAAACTATTATGCTAAAGGAAAATCAATGCACACATATATATTTATCATGCTAAAAATGTATACATATTTTATAGATCTAACAAATGCTCTGAATTAATATTAAAAGCACAAGTGTCTATATCTTAAAATTGTGTAGAACTCTTAATATGATAAATATCAAAATATCTGAGAAGCATTTATCTTGTTAAACTAATTCATAACAATATGTACATTACTGAGGTCAAAGAGAATGTCCTGCTATTTCTATGGAGTAAAAAAAAAAAAACAATTGCTGTCTATATTATATTCAAAAATGGAAAGTGCTTAATTCAAACCCCATTCTCCCTTCCTGAGTTCAAACATATTAAAAAAAACTACTTTACTTTCTATCAAACTGGATGCACTGATGCAGCAACATAACACTCAAATTTTGGGTCTATATTATGACGTTGAACGATAAAAAGAGCAAACGCTCTTTTATCAAGCACTAAAAGTCAAAAGGACTGAATGCTTAACACACAGAATAGTGATTTCCCAGAGAAAAAAAAAATCACTGGGCCATTTTCAGGACTTTGTCATTTCCTTCACTGTGGTGCAATCTTGGAGTTGGTATATTTAAGTAGGGGGGTGGGGGATAAAATCTCTGTTCTGTGTGTTCGATATTTACTGCTTTCATTTTTTAGCATTTGATAAAAGCTCTTTTTATCATTCGATGTCATGATATAGACACCATATTTCATCTGTAACTTATTTCAAGTAGTCTTAGTGAATCTAATAACATACAATATACAAAAAGCTTCAAAATTCACATGACCAAGCTTCAAATTTCAGCTTTCAGGATATTTTCAAATATTATTGTATGATTTTCTATGTAAATTATATGAGATCTTGTGCATTCACATATCTGCCATATGCAGGTATATGTAATACATATTTTTCTTATAAGCAATTTGATATTTAAATGTATTTTCTGTCTTACTTGCCCATTAATATTCTATCTTATTCTATAACTTGCATTTCTAAAATCTCCAATCAAAGAGCTATTTAATCACAGGTTCTCTATTACAGATTACAGTATGTGTATATATTTCTAACTTACTGATACTGCTCTTTTATTAATCTTACATAGTAGATATCTCATTCCTTGTGCATTTGCATATTATTCATAATATTCTTACTCTTCTGGTTAATTGTAGTATTACAAGTAATCTTGACTCTGTATAAAAGAATTCCTGCTTGTTTAATTTGAATGTGTGTTTTTAGCCATTGTATTCTGCTGTTCTGATGTAAGCTTTACATTCTGATATTAGAATCTGATTACAGCATGTGAAAATGACAACCCACAGCACACAGTGGCTGCTAATTTCCTCTATAAGTCCTTCATTCTTCTTAACTCTTTTAAACTATTCTAATCAGAAACAGACATCTGAGTTTACTTCTTTCCATTAGTGTGTACAGTTAGAATTAATAACACTACAGCATAAGCTATTAACATTCCGCAAAATGCAAGCAAATTATATTTCAGAAATAGCCCAATATAAAGTATTGCTATAGCTTTTGTTGTACCAATTCCTTACTTCTAAATAAAAATTAAAAAAGGATGTTACTTTGAGTAGATTTCTCACATGTATACTTGAGGAAAAAAGAAATTAAAAGAAAGTTCCTTCCTGATTTCATAGACATGAGTGATGAACTTTAACCTATATATATTTTTTTCAAAACAGCTCAAGGAGCAAGCAGGAAGCAAGGCAAGCAATAATCAAGCATTTTCTCACAACTGGAGCATTCTTTTGTTCTCAAGCTTTTGTGGGTGTTACTTGCTTCATGAATGACCTGTGAAAGGAATGTTTTAAACAGGAACAAAGAAAAAAATCACCAGCACTTAACACTTTTAAATTAGCATACTACTTAAAACTGACATTTGGTTAACCCATCAATGCACATACTAAGCAAAGTTAAGAAAATAAAATAAAATTATTAACTTACATGGTCTTAAAAGTTATCATTTCTATTGTTATAATTTAATGATATTCTCTTACAGGAAGTATTTGTTTAACATTTAGAAATATATTTATATGTTTAGTTAAATGAAATATATTAAGTCTTTCACTGTAAATATAATAAAACAGTAAAACTAACCATGTATACTAACCATGTATATTCCTTATCATGAAAAATGTTTTATCTTAAAATACAAATGCATACTTATATATGTTTTGAAGCATGAAGTCCAATATAAACCTTAACAGGTAAATGTATTGTTTCAGAAAATAAAAGTACTGCAATCAGAAAGTAAAGGTCACTTGCTTTTTAATTTTAGAAGCAGTTTTCCAGAAATTCAGCCTACTCTGTCCCTTGATGAATATACTACACCAATCCATTTCTTTGGTAGTATTAAGTATTTCATTTTTGTTGACAAAGGTGGATGTCTCCTTCAGTCTGTCAAATATTTTAGCCAAGTAATTTGTTTTTTGCAAGAAACAGCAAAGTGGTTTTAATATTGTTCTTTTTAAGTTCCTTAATCAGTGGTAAGCAGGATCAGGATTTTCTTTTACTCATTATTTTACTGGAATAACCATTGTCAAATCTGACTACAGGCTCACCTATTTTAATAGGTGGGCTGGGTCATGCTGTTTTTAATATTTGATCTTTTTCTGAGCTGGACATAAATTTAACTATAATTAAATGTGGTGGTGAGTTTTTCCTTCTTTGAAGGTGCTCTCAAGAATCTATGTTTTCTTTCAATTCCAAAAGATAATGCTTCAAGTAGATTAAATATTTTATGTAACCAGGTTGTTAAGAAGTTTATCGTATTGTCTACCTCATACTTTTCAGATATACCATACATTTTACTTATATTTCATCTCTGTGTGTTTAATAAATCATCAAAATTTATCTACAAGCTATTTATTTTATTTAAAAGAAATTCAGTCTGAGATTTACCTTCAGTTATTCTTCCTTCATGACCATTTAAAGCTTCTTCCATACTGCTGATTTGTGCAGTTTGTTGTTTCATAAGAATTTCTAAATGTTCCATCTTCTTTCTGGAGTCTTCTTTAAAACTTTCTATTTTGGTATCCAGTTTATCCATTTTAAGTAATACATCCTGCATACTAAATACTAGCAACTGGGTGTATTTTTTAACACAAGAATCCTGAGTACCATTTCTAGAGTGGCTCATGTTGAAGTCTCTTCTCTCTTAACCAAGCAGTTGAAAATTTGTTTTTTTTAAGAACTTGAAGTTATATTTTTTTCTCTGACTATTAGTGAATAAAATTAGCTAACAAGTATCTCCAATTTTTTTGATTATGTTTTGTTAGATAAAAGTTTTAAGTCACAGAACTTTCATCAGTTGCTGCTCTCATTAACCCCCCCTAAATAAACCCAGCTGCCCTTAGTTTAAGAATGCTTGACAAGAAGGTTGTCTCATTTAATCTTGGGTACTGGGTGTCATTTGCCCTTAGTTGCCATTTAAGCACCAACAACTCCAGGTAATTTTCAATAGGTCCACCCCTCTGCCCCAAGTTTACCTGGTCGATTACAATGAATCTAAACCCATGGAGTGGGTTCTCCATCAAGCTATTGAGTCAAGATTTGAATGTATTATGACTTTTCAAAAATGTTTTATATATATAAAAAGGGATTAGATATGGAATTTTAAGTGAATTTTATTATAATATTTCTGTACATAAGTTTTTTTATACTTGTATTTTCATAGATGTATTGTGTATTATATTTATACTTGCGGTCCCTTTAATCTTTTAACATGTTGTTTGATTAAATAGGTAAATGGTTTATCGATATCAGTATTTATATGCTGGGGGAAGTGGTTGTGTTATTCTGAAGAAGTGCAGTTATTGTGGGACAGAAGCACTTAATAAATGTATGAAAGTCTACATCATAAGTGATAATTCGATAAAGATGCTTCTTGTTTTAAAAAAAAAAGATACCCATGTCCACCATATTTGCTGTGAAGAAATTGGGAATGTGCATATCCATGATGCCACATCCTTTGTTAGGTGAGCTACAAAGGTCCGGCACATGATGGGTTAAAATAGATCAGCTAAGGGTATTTTTGGGACTAGGGCCTAGAGCAGGCATTCAATGTTAAATTTACAGGGCAGTGCTTCTCAAAACACAAACTAGGTGATCTAGGCTTGTCAACGACATAGTAGATTCTCTACAATCACTGAGTTACTGGGTATAGTTTCAGAGGTAGTTCTATAGAAAAATGTTACCTTCTAGGTCTCTGCTGCTATACAGAGCACTACTAACCATCTCTGCATGATAAGCAACTCCTTGCAAATGCTCCAAATTTATACGGACACTAAAATCATTTAAAACCTTCCTGACTGATTCCCAGCTCAGACAGACCAGACCAGACCAGACCAGACCATCTTCTTCTCCGACTAGAAAAGCAGTCTCAGGTCTTCTTAATGTAAAACCACACTAGAGTTAACCCAAATTGAATTAAAGTAGGTCAATCAAACAAATTAGCTAGAAACACAAACTTTTAAAATGACTACAATACACAGAAACCTGCAGCAAGGTCATTGAAAATCATAGCCCTTTACAGAGATAACAGACAGAAAAATACCATAATTACTTTGAAAATATAGCAGAAGTACTCTTAAATATATTATAAAAGTGCAAACAATCAACTTAAAGCACTTATCATTGCTAGGATTGCATGAGATACAAAGTGTTTGTGAACCGTGTGGAAATGAGCCAAGAAATATGCAAATACACCAAAGTAATAGAGACATTGAAAACTCACTGAACAAAGCAAATAGCTCCCTGAACAAACAAGCAGTCTGACTTTAAGCCTTCCTGTGTTATTCCCAACTCAGACAGACTAGATCACCTTCTACCCCCCCACTAGAAAAGTAGTCCCAGGCCTTCTTAATGTAAAACCACAGTATAGTTAGCCCAAAAGTGAATTCAAACAGGACAGTCAGAGAAATTAACTAGAAACACATAATTTTAAAATGACTACAGTGTAGAGAAACCAGCAGGAAGGTCAATGAAAAGCAGGGATAAAGGGCAGAAAATACAATAAACAATTTGAAAATATAACACCAGTGCTGTTAAATATCTTATAAAGTGCAAAAATAACTTAAAGTAATTGTATTTGCTAGGATTGCACTGGATACAAGCCATGTCTTTTTGAGCTCTGTATTGTCATCATGCCTCTCAGCCAATCGAATTCCTCAGTAAATACCAGTTTTCAGAAATATCAAAGTACCACAAATTACAGAGTGACCCCTTTAATTTCCAAATTTCCCATTTTTTTTTCAAATAGTTTTTTTTCTTTGGCCGAATTTGTTGCTGACATCATTACATCGGGCATACACGATGACATCAGCTTCACTTGGCAGACTCCCAGCCTGTCAGAATTCAGCTGAAGGCTCAAGGGGTTGTTTACTCTCACTGTTTACTATTTTCCATAAGGTAATATGGTTGCCATTGCAGCAGTCAGCAGGTTACAGTGAACGAACGGAGCAGTGGAGAGGAAGACTCTCTCATCTCAAGCAGGCACCAGGCAGCTGTTTTTTGTTTTAAATTAGTAAAAGCAACCACCGAGCCATTTGGAATCATCATTACTACTTAATTTAGGTGCAGCAATCGAGAGTCCACGGGTCTAAGAAAGACAAGCCTTCTTCTTTCTCTCGTTAATCAGGCAGTGCACAGCAGAAATGAGAAAAAAATATCCACTACTTCTTCCAGTTCTTCCCCTGGCTCCTCCAGATAAGGAAAAAAAAGGGACTACTAGTTTTCTCTGGCAAATTTAATAGTGACTATATAAAATGAGAAACAGTTGAGTTTCCGTGTTATATCCTTCAGAAAATGCATACTAACACAAAATCTGTTATTCATAACATTAAGAAGAGCAATATATAAAGTATAAATCTGTCCATTGTCCTCTTTCTCTCATTATTTTTGGCTTTGTCCCTGACTCTTTTTTAGCAAGGAGTGAGTAGTTGTTAAATGTACAGTCTGGCACTAGGGAGTTTGCTAAATAATGTTGTTAATTGAACACTGGGGCAATAAATACAGCAAAACAATCTAAGCAAAACTAAATATACATCATGTTATCACTTTGGAAAAAGGACTGTCTGTTGTTGCTCCTGCTGGGACTGGCACAGCTGCTTAGTATTATAAAACGTGAGGAGAGAGGTGGGTATTTGCTGCATCCTGTCAACCGAATTGCAGGACTGCTTAAATATATGCGACAGAAGTGTTTGATAAAATTCATGCTTTGTAGCTGTAAATAGGCAAGAAATTATGACAAGGCTGTGCAAAGTTCACAGGGCCTACTGTACTGTAGTGCTTGTTGATATATTGCAGAAAATGTTGGTACTGTGTAGCTGAGAGAAAATGCTAAATACTTATTAACATACATTTCCAGAGGAGTGCTTTTAACTGTGTTTACAGTTGACTGTAGTAAGCACTTCCTTGTAAAATTACAACACAACAGTTTATGGACATGTTAAAAATTCTTGAGGCGGGAATTTTAAGTGAACAGTTATGGACCATTTGGTCATGGTAGTAATTCTAGTTTGGAAGACCCTTGACAGTCATTAGGGAAACTTCTTGCAGAAGTGTTTGGAGAGAAATGTGCCCTAGGTAGAATCGATTGCTGTGATTTGTAAAATTTTTTATAATAAAAGTTGTAAAATTTATAGTGAACTGAAATACTCGCTTGTTGTTTACCTCCAATCTCACTACAAGAGTTTTCCTTTTTTACTTCCCCTTATGCAAGACAGTCATATAGCCAGTGATGTATTAAATGACATAATGCAGTTTGGTATAAAATTGACATGAATGCTGGTTGAGAGTAGAGATGTCATTTAGAGGAATCTCAAGATATTGAGAGCTCTGACAGAAAATTTCAAATATTATATCCACAACAAAAATTAGTTCTGCAGTTTTATATTTTAGAAAATTGACTTGGGTCTTGGGTCAGGCAAGTGACTGTAGCAGCGTGTGTGTGTGTGTGTGTGTGTGTGTGTGTGTGTGTGTGTGTGTGTGTGTGTGTGTGTGTGTCTGTGCGTTTGTTTGTTGGGGTGGAGTTGTCGTAACAGTCTGCACTTTAACTGTATATAGCCTGACAACAGTTGCCTAAAATATATTTCTAGAGCAATTATTTATGTATTTATTCATGAATTGAAGATACATTATGGTGGTTTTAGGCAATTATTTATATATTAATTAATTTATTTGATCACAAACTGAAGTCTGAGTTGTGTGTGTGTGTGTGTGTGTGTGTGTGTGTGTGTGTGTGTGTGTGTGTGTGTGTGTGTGTGTGTGTGTGTGTACACTACTTTGTGCTGTGTGTCCTAACACTTGTTTGTCTTTCGGATTTTCCCGGTAAGGAGTTGCCACAGCGGAACTCCGGTCCACTAATGATTGGCAGTAGATTTTTACAAAACACCGAGGTACCAGCTCGACGCCCAACCTTCAACAAAGGCACGCCCATTTACACACACATGTCTTTCGAACGGTACCCAACCGTGGGGAGGACATGCAGACTCCACACAGAAGGCACTCCCAAGCCCAGTCGGGAATCGAACGGGAGAACCTCTTGCTGTGATGTAACAATGCTGCTGCCATACCACAGGGAAAGCAACACTAATGAGCTAAAATACATCATAATGGATATTATATATTTATCCATTTGAATGTGTGCGCATATGATTACTGTTTACATCTATTAATGTCTGAGCTTCTGTATTTTATTTGTCTGTGTTTGTATATATGCATGTGTTTCTGTCTTTGTGAATATGTGTGTGTATGCAGACTTTATTAAATACTTGCATAACTTATATTTTTGATGTAAAATGCTTTCAACAACAATTAATATCCTATACCAACTTTGAAACAATAGACAGAGGTAGCATTTTTACATCAAAAATATAAGAAATGCATGCATACTACTAATAAAGCAAATGCAAAGCAATTTAACAGGTAAGTTGATCCATTCCCTCCCACTCTGAAGTAAATATTTTAATAAATTTGTATACCAACTGCATAAAGTACAGTGAACTGACTGTAATTTTTGAGTCAGTTAAATATTTCCCTGACACTTATTTGTACTAATGGGGTTTACTGATTGTAATGGTGATGGACACCATCTGACTGCTTTGTACTATATGGAATATGTTTAACTTGTCTGAGGCAAGTAAGGATACATATCTCATGTATCTATGTAGGTATATATCTGTTAGCTCCACACGCATCCACATTTCATAGGTTGTGCCGTCATGAGGGCTAATTTACACACTGTGCCACCATATCCTGGGGTTCAAATTTATAGATGCATATATTTTGAGTGCTATGATTGTGGACCCTCTGCTATGATTTTTGATGGTTTTGTGCTATTATTCTGAAACAGAGTTGGAGAGCTGTGATGGATTCTAGAGTGAGTAGGTATACACCTTAGACACATGTCATCTAGACAGGGAGGAAATATATGAAGATTGCAAAGAGTATATGCTTTATTTTACCAAAAAAAAAACCCACAAGTGTATGTTCCTTAGGTGTTACTTCCGATGATATGGCAGATGTTAATATTACCAGAAAAAAATGTTTTATTTATGTTTTGTGTTATTTAATATTAATGTAAAAGGCTGAAGCAATTCATTTTATTTTTATAAAAGAAAATTGTATATTAGTTTTGCAGTTTGCACAAGTTCAAAGTTTGATACGACTTCAAATATTAATATAAATAAAACACTATTCTGTTTATTTTGTTTTATGATCATATTTTGTCTGTTCTTTAGTTTGTGTTTAAAAATTGGTATCCCACAATTCCATTGGAGTAGGTGGGGTTACTCGATTATGTATGCAAATTTTATGTTAACCAGCATACACATTTTTGGCCAGTTTTATCTATTTTTCATGGGCCTTTGTCCAGACTTTTCATGATTCCAGGTTGAGAGATATGATTGTCATAACAAGGTTTTACTAAATTTGGCAAACTTGTTATATCCTTTACAACATTTACCACAGAAAGATGTAATGTTGACATGGGGAACAATAGAAACAGCACTGCAAAAAGAATAAATCTTTGTTACAATCTGCTGCTCATTCATTATTCAGCTAATAAAGAGGATCCTCTTTAGCTTATGGCATTGGAGCTTGATTTTCAGAAAGAATGGAATCAACTCTATGTCTCATCTGTTGATGCCTACTGAGAAAAATAGATATATCTGTACTGGAAAAGAATGGCCAAAACATCTAGCATCCAAAGATTTCAACATATATGTGTGGTTCTGTTTTTCACCACATATATAACCTAGTATTCATGAGTCACCTAACACAGTTTACTCGCAGCAATACTTGTCTCCATGAACTGTGACAGACGTTGCAGCGCTGAAATGCAATTATCTGCAACTATACAGAAGTCTAAGGCAGCTAAACTTGTTAGCTGTAGGCAGCACTACATCATTAAGAATAAGCAGTATGTACTGACTGACAGCACTACATTAAGGACCAAAGAAGTTATAGTCCAACTTTATTCATCCCTTGTTAGGCCCATCTTTGAATATAATGCACCCTTTGGCTTATACCTCAGTGAGCACCTCAGTCAGTTTGAGAGACCTGAACATTTCATTACCTAAAATATTTCAGATTTCAGTAGCCTGAGTACCCTCAGCTAATTTGATAGGCTAAAAACTCAGCCCCTCTATCCAGTGTCATACAGATTTCTTTGGGGTGAGCTTTGCCTAACTTTCCATACTATGAATGACCCAGCACTCTTTGAACTCCATCACCTAAACGAAACCAGTACTAAAGCAGGCAGCTGCTCTAGACACC
This sequence comes from Protopterus annectens, assembly GCF_019279795.1. Taxonomy (NCBI): domain Eukaryota; kingdom Metazoa; phylum Chordata; order Ceratodontiformes; family Protopteridae; genus Protopterus; species Protopterus annectens. The sequence continues at coordinate 381,875,597 of NC_056732.1, read as the reverse complement.
TAAATCAGTATTACCATATCAACAGCACCAGATGGTGGCATGTGACACAAACCTAACCTAACAATCCCTTGTTTTTGGAATACGGTGCACTTCCTTATCAAGCAGAAAAGTCCCCAAGGAGCCTTTAAAATCAGTCTCAGTTTCTAAATAGGTGATCACAAATTTTCTTTTAGGATATGCGTAGAAAAGATACTTAACGGGAGACATTGTTAATCTACCACCAATGTTGTGTAATGTCGCTAAGCAGCTAAGCATCTCAGTGGTATTCTTGGCCATACCCTTAGTAAGAACTTAATCAATGAAGGGCTGCTGCAAGGCTGAATATTTTAACTATGCTCTGCTATTAGCAGTGTTACCTGAGTAAGCACCAACATGCATATGCTCTGTGGGAAATTTAATGATGATATTTAGTGCAGCTAACTTGTGTTATAGCTGTACGGATGTGCTGAGCAGCACTGAAGAACCATCTGAAGCAAGACTGGAATACTGATTTAGGAGACACAGCATCTACATTATGTAGTGGTTCTCACTGGGAAGCACCACTGAGTCAAATTCAAATCTATTTTAATCTATATTTTTCTATTATAACAAGTACCAATCAGTGAATTTATTCCAGTGTCATTTTTCTTTTAAATTTGCTGAACAGTTCCTTGATTATTTTAATTCTTCTTTTACAATGAATTTTTAATTACTTTGAATTGTAACTATCAATCCCAGTGCAACAACTGCAGTGACTCAGGAAAAAGATCTGCTAGATTATCAAAAACTCAGATATGGATGTGTTAATTTATGTTGTGCCACAACTGCAGTAATATTTATTTAACTCAATCAGATATGTGTTTCCCTATCAGAAGAAAGATGACGCTGCAATTCAGGGTAGCTATAAGAACAGTTACTTCTACAGTGGTAGGTACCCCAACAGTGAGAATGTTGCTCCAGAGGCTGCACAGGCCTTTCATTGGGTAATTAAAGGTCAACTCTTTGTAATAGCATTTGGATTTGGTGCAAAGTACTGCATAAGGATTGCTTAAATGGTGCCATGGATCAGAAACAATGACATAGGGAAAAGAAAACCATGCCATGACTTTGTCAAACAAGAAAGAAAACAGGAGGAGTGCCACAGGAAAGGAACTTATTAAGAAGTACACAGTCATCAAGGATTTCAGTAACATCTAAATATTATGAATGGCACCATTTAATTATGCTCCGTTATTCTTTACTTTTAAGACAACACAATATCTGGAGTGCTCAGACCAATTGTAAAGCAAGCAGCCTAACAACCTGTTCATGAACTATTAGACACAAAGCACTCATAATTCTGTAACATAATAAGTCTTGCTTCACTACTGCCCATCCATATATAAGTGATCTTGTGGTGCCAGAGACAGTCTTGATATGAAAATAAACTCATAATCTTAAAATAGCCAGGATCATTACTCAAGTGTTTGGTCAGAACATGTTGCAAAAGACATTAGAGATGTTAAACTTTGTTGCTTATAGAAAATTATATGAAAGCCAATGCACTGCAATTGGATCATAAGACCATCAAACAAGACCTAGCAAATGTAATACCAGCTGCTCACTGGTAGATGACCAACTAGGTATAGTGGAAATATACAATGAAATACGTGCATTAATTGATAAAAATATTGTCAGGACCCATATACAGCAACTATGCATTAAAACATATAGACAAGGGGATCAGTTTTGTGGTCATTCTGGAATAGATCCCTGTTTTGAGGATCTAGTTGTTTATTTCAGACATTAGAATAGTTTTAGAGTCTCCTAGTTCCTTGTGACACCACTGCACATAAGATGTGCAAGTAAGTAGCCAGCATGGCCTCATTTGATTATGCAGTCAGGCTGAATATGATGAGCCTGTGCTCTTTATACTACTGTAGAGTTAGGGGTTATTTTTTTCTTATTCTTTCATTTCTTCTGGGATCAAAACTGATTTACTACTCCATGTCTGACTACTGGTTACACCACTTTAAATCTGTGAGGATTTAAGTGGAACCTGACTTGCAAATAGCAGTGAATGAACTGGTGGTGGAACAGATACTTCCCACAATGAAAGGTCTACTTTTTATTTCTGAAGAGCTGTATCTGCTGCTGCTTTTCCAAAAAAGGAATCAGCGATTTAGTGGTGAAAGCAAGTATCTGATGGACCTATTATGGGCCAGGAGTAAGTAATATGAAGCTGGCTAACAGCAACGTCTTGTCTAAGAACTAAGAAATATGCATGCAAGCATGCATGTATGTACACATGTATGCAAGTTTGTATGTATGTAGGAAATGTTGTCTAGTTCATTCACTATTTTGAATGGAAGAAGATATTGTTCTAGTACATCTTAGTGTAGCTGATTAATTCCAGTATAGGTTCCTTATGTAAGTAAAAAAGCATGAGAAAAAAGCTCCTCACATGCAGATTTACAAAGAAAAAGACACTTTATTCCTTTTGGCATCTATAGACAGTAGACCCCAATGGCCTTTATTGCTGTCTGCTGTTTGCTGTGAGTAACACATAGGAGACTACAATGATGTTCTAAGAAGCTGTTTTTCTGAGGAAACAGATTTACTTTTTGCTCATGTACTTTTTGCTCATCATTGACAAGCATTGTATAGCTTGTAGTCAGTACTTTAGCCAAGGTTTGTGGTTCACAGTTCATTCACAAAACAGGTGTTTGTGTATGGGGCACCTTTACGGGATGTTTGCCAGATAGTAGAAGCAGAGTAACAATGGCTTCAAGTAGCTTGGCTTGAACTTCACCTCTCAAAAACACAAAATCATACAACTTGCATAGAAAAAGCTAACTTCATCTATGACATGCTTAGATGCCAGAATGGCTAAATTATGTAGACCCTGGGACTTTTTCAGGAATAAGGGTGTTATTTATCATCATCATCATCAAGCCCCCTTTTCTCCATTTCCTACATGGGGCCACAACCGTTGCCATCTCTCTCAATTGCACTCTGCTACCTTCTTCAACAGTTATGCCTGTCTCAGGTCGTATCTCAGACAATACAGCCACCTCCTTGCTGGATGCTCTTGTTTCCTCTTGCCTTTTTCCTGTCTGTCCCAGATCTTCTTCACCAGATTCCTTTGCTTTTCTGCACATGTTCTCAAACCACTGTATTCTGTTGGAGCTATTTTGGCTTCTGCTCTGATGTCCTCATTTCTTTGTCCCACAGTGTGCATCCTACCACCCATTTCAGGCAAGTCATCTCCATCACCTCTAGCTTTTTCAACTGCTCTGCCTTTAAAGCCCAGGCTTCTGTACCATACAGCAGTACTGGTCACACCATTGTTTTGTAAACCTTACTTTTCAGCTTCTTTAGCATTCTTCTCTCATACACTACACTTGACACTCTGTGCCAGTTAGCTGCAGATCCTCTGATACTTGCTTTGACATCCTCACTCAGACTTTCCTTCTTCTCAACCAACCTCCTGCCAAATATTTGAAGATGTTAACCTCATCCACTATTTTTCCTTCTATTTCATTTCTCAACTTCTGATTTCTCCCATCTGTTGGCATTACAATTGTCTTATCTGTACTCAGTTTCACCCCATGTGCCTTCAGCACTCCATTCTCCTATTTTTTTGCTGAAATTCTTGCTTAGAGCCTGTCTGTAATGCCACATCAGCTGCATACAGCGACTTTGCTGATCTGTTCCCACCAACCTGTTTGTTAATGCAGTCCATCACCAGTATGAACAGCAGTGGGATCAAAGTTGAACCCTGATCTACATCCACACCCTCTGAGAAAACCTCTATGAGACTGAACACTGTTCGTACTTCAGTCATTAGGCCCTTGTGCATGGCCTGCATTAATTCTACCAATGTTTCTGGGACTTTGAACCAAATCAGCTTTCTTGGGACCTTGTCAATGCTTTCTCCAAGCCTAGGAATGCCCAGTTGGACTCTTTCCTCATCTCTCACTTCATCTCAAGTCTCTGTCTCACTTCAAATGTTAGATCAATTGTTCTGCATCCCGATCTAAATCCAAACTGCTCACCTCCTATCTTACTTTCTACTGCTTTGCATATTTATCAAACACCCCCTCAAGAAACTTTCATGCAGTGTGAGAGGAATTTGATACCTCTGTACTGCACATAGTTAGGGATGTCCTGTTTGTTCTTGTACACTGGCACAAGTATGCTTATTCTCCAGTCATTTGGGATATGTCTTTCTCTCCACACTGTTATGAGTATCCTCAGGAGACATTTCTCTCCTATCTCACCCAGAATCTTTATCATATCTGCTGTGATCTCATCTGAACCTGCTGCTTTCCCTGACTTTACTTTCCATAGTGCTGTTCTTACTTCTTCTATGGTGGGGTCCTGCTCTTTTTTCATTGTAGGCTGTGTTTTGGCAGTACAGCTTTAGTGGGGTTTTCATCATTTAGAAGTTTCTGGAAGTTCTCCTTCCATCTGCCTCTAATGTCCCGTGGACTGGTGAGCAGGTTGTTGATGGTATTCCTTATGAAGGGTATCTGATTTTCTACTTTATCTTCCTGTCTTTGTCTTGCAACCTAATATAGTTTCTTTGTGCCATCTACTGAGTCACTTTCCAGAAGCTTGCGGGGTGCCTCTGATGCCTTGTTATTTTTTGTTGCAACTCATCTCTTAGCTTTTTGTTAGCCAACTAATATTCATTCCTGGCCTGGCTCATCTTTTCTACCTCCCACTTTTTCATGCACTCCTTTCTTTTTAGGACTTCTTGGACTTCTGCATTTTGCCACCAGTTTTCCTTATGTACCTTATTTCCATACCTGGCTGTCTGTATGTCTCTTCTGTAGTCCTTACACATGGTGTTTGAGGTGCTGCCATGCTTCTTCAACTCCACCTATTTCTTCTTCTTCTTCTTGAGGTGTTAGAGCCCTGACTAATGCTTTGAACTGTTGTACTTTCTCTCCAGTCAACTTCCAGGACTTCAGCCTGGTCTCTGTTGAACTTAGAGCCTTCTCTGACTACTGCTTGCACCTTACTGTGGCAACCAGTGACTTATGCTGCAGGCTGACTGTTTCACTGAAGATTACTTTGCAATTGCTGAGTCTACTCCACTTCCCTTTTCTTACTAGGAGGAAGTCTACCTGAGTTGCATGTTGGCCACTCTTGTATTCAGTCTTGTAATTGTCTCTTGTGCTGAACCATTAAGCCATTTGCCAGACAAACATCTAGAATGGCCTCTCCTTCTTTATTTCTGTTGTCCCCCCATCTAGAACCAGGCAGCCTACATACACAGTTCTGTCTGTCCCAATATGTGCATTCAGGTCACCCACTATCAATACCATTTTATGTTGCCCTGCTTTAGCTAGTATTCATTTTGAACATGTTCTACTATTTTCCTGAGATCACAAGATCACACTTCTTGACTGTCCAGAATTTTGCAGACTGCCCAGATTTTCACATCCTATTTTTGGTCTGTTCCTCAAAAAAAAAAATGCAGTTTTCTGGCAAATCATTGAGGAATTAAGTCACTAAAAGTGACAGACATCTGAGTTTCAAACTTCATGTCCTTCAGAAAAATGCATGCTATGCAATACCTGGTATTCTAGAACTTTCTAAGTTTACAAAAACAGTACTTAAATATGTCTCTATGTTTGGCCTTTGCTCTCCCCATTATTTTTGAACTTGACCATATTTCTTTGCTATAATAGGTTGAGAGGTATGTTCTTCTTTCCGCTTTTCCCGGTTAGGGGTCGCCACAGCGGAACTCCGGTCCGCTAATGATTGGCAGTAGATTTTTATGGTGCAGAGGTGCCAGCTCAATGCCCAACCTTCAACGAAGGCATGCCCATTCTACGCATGTCTTTTGGATGCCACTTGACTGCAGGAAGGATATGCAGATTCTACACAGAAGGTGCTCCAGCCGAGAATCGAATGAGAGGACCTCTTGCTGTGAGGCAACAACGCGGCTTAGATAGGTTGAGAGGTATGTATGGGATGCTTAATCATCTTGTCAGGAATGTTTTTCTAATGGAAGGTATGTCCATGGAAGCTGAAGAAGGAGCCAAACTACAATCGAGAAATCTGCTTTGGATCCCTTCTCCCCACCTTTCCATCTGAAGCTCCCAAACTGCATTATTTGCACAACAAATTAATCTAACCATGCATTCCCCTGTACCTCTGTCAACCTCGGCCTGAATCACTTGAAATAACCTGTACAGTAAGCTCTCAGTTCACCTGCACCCATGGAAATTGGTAGATGCCAGATAACTGTAGTTTCTGGTTGCTTGAAAGTTACTATTAAAAATAGGCCTGACTAATATTGTACCCTATACTGTTTGTTTGGTTTGACTTATTCTTTGGTTGGGGAGAGAGGGAATTTATTCCTATCTTCCTTTTTAAAACTAAAACTCTAAAAATGTAAGGTATGTTTCTGGGGGGGGGAGAGAAAGTGCAACACATGAAAATTGTACTGTATTTCTTCGATTTTTTTTCTGGTTGCTTGAGAATTCTGGTTGCTTGTGTTCCAGTTAACTGAAAGTTTACTGTAATGAGTTTGTTTACATTATACTATAGATGTTTTGATATGTGATTAACAGCAGTTGTGCCTCACTCCCCAAGTTCCATCTAACCAATATCTAGTCTTGAGCTACTCTGTAAGTACTGGATTCCACAATCTACACTTATGAATGAAGCTTCCTGAATGAAACATACCTCCATGTCCTCTTGTAATATAGAACTTGCTATGTGCCATCAGCAAGCAACATCAAAATGCTGCATTCTTAGATGCTTTAAGAATTAACACCAAATAATAAGAAACTCATAAGGGAAATACTTCAGTCTCATCTACTCTCTGAAATGATTAAACAAAAAATAAAGAAAAAGTCTAGCCTGGGCTGAAATGCAGAGAATACATATTTATTCATAATGTCTGTGTGCATATATGTGTGTGTGTGTGTGTGTGTGTGTGTGTGTGTGTGTGTGTGTGTGTGTGTGTGTGTGTGTGTGTGTGTGTGTGCATGCGTGCGTGTGTGTGTGCATGTGTGTGTGTGTGCGCGTGCGTGTGTGTGTGTGTGTGTGTGTGTGTGTGTGTGTGTGTGTGTGTGTGTGTGTGTGTGTGTGTGTGTGTGTGTGTGTGAGCGTATGTGTATTTTAAGTTTCTAAGGTGGGCCTCTGCACAATATTCACCTAGAACTTTTCCTGTTGCTTAACCTAGGCAAGTTTAATAAGTCAAGATAAATGGTGCAATTTCAGACTTGGCAAACATTCCAGCCACCCCCCAAAAAAAGAGAAAAAATGGGAATTGTAATGTTAATTTATTCTCAGCAGGCACTAGAAAAGAATCTTGTAGGGTGCCTGTGCCATAACACAGCCAATCATACCTTTGAGACACTCACATAATCTACTAGTATTACAGTTATTCCCTCTGCATTCACTTACAAACTGATTCTTTAATGCTGACTGCCAGTTCTGGACAGTACAACAGCCACACCCATATTGTGATCAGTATCAGAAGAATGCCTAGCTTAAAAGATTTAAACCTGCATTTATTAACCCTGTAGCCTTTGGCAGGGGGGTTCCTGCAGGAAGCATTCATGAGAAGCAATTGTACTCAAATTCCCTCCTCATCCCCCCACCCCCTGTTCTTGTTCTAAAGGCCATTTATATTCCATGTTATACTGAATAGCAATATGTAGAATCATTCAAAATATAAATGACCACAACCAACTTATCACCTACTAAGAGTCTGGAAAGGATTGTAGTTTGGAAAACAATGTTTAAGCGTAGCACGCAAAGAATGCTCACTACGTTGCTGTCTGAACAGCCAACCATAGGAGAACCCCTTCCCCTAGCATGACAGATAAGATTTATCAAATTAGTAAGAATACTGAATGTAAAGGATTACTGTTCCACAAAAACAAATTGCAACCAGGCATCACATACTACCCACTTGGAGAGTCTTCTTTCTTCTTTTTCTTTCGGCTTTATCCCGGTTAGGGGTCGCCACAGCGGATCACCTGTCCGCACATTGAATGGCAGTGGAGTTTTACGGTGTCGAGTTGCCAGCCCGGCGCCCAACCTTCCACAGAAGGCACACTCACACGCACACCTAGGGCCAATTTAGAGTGTCCAATCCACCTGCAAGTAAAACCTGCAAAAAAGTGCCTTAATACACCATACTGATGTATGGCTATCTTGTTCTGAGGGCCTCCCTAGGTCTGACTTCACACTATACTGGAATGATTCACTGATAGGAGCAGTAAATGACAATTCCCCTCGTCTGTAACATGCCCAGTTCCAAAATATTCAACCCACTCCCATAATACAAAGAAAAGAGAGCAGTTTCCCTTAGGCCTCAACAGCTAAACACCCACAATGCATATGTCACTTAAATTACTGTTCAACTGGGCAAATACCTTTACATGCACTTACAACACACATGCCTCACCATATAGCATACAAGAAAGAAAAAAATACAGTGTGGCCTCATATGAAATAAACATAAAAGAATCCTAATATTATACCACAGTTTTGTATGCTCAGTTGTAGACCACTCTTGGTCAAGCTGTATCTGATGAAAATGGAATCATCAGCTAGTTTCACTGATTCCTGTTCCACTGAAACAGAGTGAGATCATTAAAACGTCAGTGTAAGGAAGTTTCTCCTTATCCCTAAAGTCGTTTGATCTCTGAGTTGGTACATGTAGAGATGCGGTATTGTGAATAATGCAGGAATGCTTTATATTCTACAAAAACATTTACAGCTGATGAAGTGTAATCTTGAGTTTTTTAATGCAATAGGTATATATGAAAGTGGACTTGATGTGTAGTCATATATCACATGCTTGCAGAAAGAGTGCAACAAACATTTTAAACATTCAGAAGGGAACAAAAAAGCACAGCAGCAAAATTGCACTTTATTCTGATGACCAGAAGACCTGGCTGATCCTCAAGCATCTTGTGTCCAGAACTCCATATGCCCTATCCTCAGAGGCACTCATAACAGCAAATATCTTCTTTAATGGCCCTAATCTGCAGTACTCCCAAAGCCAGATCTAGCACTAAGTGACCTAGGCAGCTGCCTAAGGCCCATGCTGTCTGGGGGAAGTAGTGTTGTCTGTGGGGGCCCAGCTTTACTATAAAAAAATTAAAAAATCTCCCATAAATAAAAAAGTAAAACAAAACCATCACAAAGACCTTGTGGGTGACTTATGTAACCCAGCAAGCCCCAGAAAGCTCAGCATTAGGAAGACATCATCTTTAGAAACCATAGGAATTTTTAAGCAGGACATTTGCGGGAACAGATTCAGAGCAAATGGAGCTCTGAGCATACAGGAAGATATACAGAGCTGCCAAGCTCAGCTTAATTGGAGCTGTTCAATTCCAATGAGTGTGCACAACTGCAAATAGAGGTGTGTGTTCATATGTGTGTGTGTGTGTGTGTGTGTGTGTGTGTGTGTGTGTGTGTGTGTGTGTGTGTGTGTGTGTGTGTGTGTGTGTGCGTGTGTGTTTGTGCGTGTGTGTGAGTGACATGCCCCAATTAGGGGCACTGTCTAGTTAAGTGATTTTGCTCAGAGTTAAACCCTGAGCCTTAATTATTGGCACAGAAGTGCCTTAAACTTTCACACCAATTGCCAAACCTCCTTTAATTTTACTTTTTTTTTTTTTTTTTTTGTAAATCACAGAGGATTACAATCTGTCAGTGTCAGTCATATATTTTAATGTCTGTGTTGCTCAATGCCAGTGGTGCAGTTGGCAACAGACTTGTTTTTGGTGCAGAAGGCTGCAGGTTCTCTTCCCACACCAGGTAGATTGCTGACACTACCCTGCAGCATAAAGGAGGGGGTGTTGCGCTCTTGAGTGTGGCCTCCTTTGGATGATATGTCTAGTAACTATAAACCTGCTGTCAGTTTGACAGTCATTCCCTATTGCATATCACCACCACACCATTTTTTAATATAACAATAGCAATGTATTCTTCAGGGGCAGCACACACTTAATTTGTAGATGAAGCACTGAATTACAAAGTTGTTTGCCAGCAGCAACCTCTTCATTAGTTACAGATCTCTTTAATGTGAAATTATTTGGATAACTTTTACTTCTGCAGAGATCATGCATATTGACTGATATTGGTAGATTATAATGACAGCAGTTTGAATGGCCTATTATGGTTGAAATTTTCTAAAATGGATAGTTTTGTCATTATTAGTTCATACATTTTGTTTCACTGCTTGCTGGAAAAATGTTCAAAACTACAAATCTAAAACACACTTTAGCTACTGGTGTTGTATTAAACTAGATATGTAATTTAGTACAATCCGGAAGGTGAATCGTAAAATACATGCATTTATGGACGGTCATAGTTTCATAGGTTGGTACTAGGCTATCAGCCCTAGGGCCTATACAAGCCTAGCCATAACAATTCCCTGGCTATTTCTTCCCACACTATTTACTTCTGGACCCCTGTCTAGCAGGGCGACTGACATGATCCCTGGGGTGAATTTCCTTTCTCCCATCCAATCGTCAAGGTTCCTTTTGAAGAGGGCCAAAGAGGCACTTTGCTTGACATGTATGGGCAATCTATTCCAGAGTCTGGGGAGTCTCTGGGTCAGGAACCTATCCCTCCAGCATGTTTTGTTTATTGTGATGACAAGGTTTAGATCCCTGGAGCGTGTATGCAGGGGTTCAAGGTTTGAAAACGGCACAAAGGTAAACTAAATCTGCCACTGATCAGATGTATTTTCGATGCATGTAGGTTTCAATGCAGTTTCAATGAATGTGAATTTCAAGAGCAGAGAATTTTATCGTTGTTCATGTTATGTCTGTTTTCATTGTGACACTGCAGATTTTTGCTTGGAAAATGCCCATCAGTGTTTGTGCTATATAATTGGAAATAAAAGTTTTAAATGAAATCCAAGTATCTGTAATCATTGTAGAAATTAAGAAGAAAATAGTGTGTCCACTGACAGGTTCGAACAGTATTTATGGTAAATGGGGAGAAATAGCCAAGTAATGGGACACTGAAATGGCTGTGGTGGGGGGAGAGGTTCCTGAGCCATTACCATGCCTAGGGCCCCATTTGGCTATGATCCTGCTCTGAGTACCCCATCAATATGTCCTTTTAAACAGGTCAGTCATAGCATGGGATAGAGCTTACAACTTTCACATTTCAGCTTAATGTATTCATTTATTTACTAAATCTGTCAAGAGCAGGGATCCAATCATAGGACATATGTAGAAGCCATACACCATGTGGCATATCTTTTCCTCACTTAAGACAGTATCAGTCTAAAACATATGCATCCGCTAAGTATGCATATTACTGCATACTCTAACACATCATATGCTATGTAATTGCTACTCTTAAAACATTGAGCCAAACCAGGGTGGAAAACCACCTCCAGCAAACAAGCAAGCTTGACCATAGACTGAAATCAATAGCTATTAGACTGCTTAAATATATATCACCACCAATAGGGTTGCATGCATGCCTGAAAGCAAGCCCACATTATCAGCTACCATACATCACCCACCTCCCTGAACTGTGCAACAAGACATAGAAAGTGCTCATTCATTTGCAAGAACTACACACAAATAAATGCTCTCATCTAACTATGGTGCTTTAAAAGATGCAGGACTTCACTCTTTCACTGTCTTTACCTCAATTCTAGATGCAGAATATAACTGGTTATTTGCTTTTACAACATGTTACTGAGCATGCTCAAAAACCTGTTGGTTCCGCTGGTGTACTCTCCTGTCAATTAGCTCAGATACCAGGAATGCGCATTCTGAGTATTCCACAAGGAAAAGAGAAATCACCATACACACTGTATCCCATAAAGGTTTGACACAAGCAATGATGAAATAATGTTTTTTACAAGTACTTTTCAGTTTTAAACAAGTCAAGTGAGGTACTTACCTAGGAGCATAATCTGTTATCTACAAGTGAAATCCATGCTTTGTACTGTAAATCCTGCAAAGCAAGTGGATATACAGATGTGTGTTTACAGACATCGGTTGAGAAGACTTCAGTTAAGCTAAGAGGCTGACTGTTCCAGATAAGCCTTCCAGTGGAATGAGGTGTATTTGAGTACGCCCATTTTTTTTAAGATCATAAATCGGATATTTGGATGATGGGCTGCCTTTCCTAACCCTGGCTTAGAATTTAGTGCTTTATGTACACACTCAGAAGTGTACTCAGACCTGCGGCTAAAAGAAACCAAAGAAATTAGTGCTGATTATTGTCCCTCTGGCAGGCTAAAACAAATCAAGTTGATGTGGTGACAATGGCCATTCAGATCTGCTGTTTTGGTGGACAGTGTTTCAATCTCACTTCAATGGGTAAGTTTCTATTTTATTTGTTTTCTTGTAAGTGGATACCACACACAAGCCACATATCAGTTAGAGTTAGCTTGGCTTCCTTGAAGCATTTCTGCATATGCAGCACCTCCATGTTAACAAAAGAAAATGGATCTATTAAAACAGCATCTTTCTGTAAGAATTTTGCTTTGAAACCAGCAATTCTTGTTAGTCTTTTTTTACCCTGTGTTTCATTCTGCTCTTTGAGGTCGGGCTTCCTGATGCTCCCACCAATTAGACTTAAACAACTTTTCAGAAGTTGCAGGTGTGTTATGGCATAATACAATGCATTTATTAATGCTTGGTTTAATCATTTCATCTACAATTCCCTTATAGGAAATAGTAATAAAGTCTTTAGCATGATCTAAGTATGCTTTACTCACAGTTATTCCTTACACTATTGCTGCCATCAGTTTTTCAGAAAGTACTAGAAGATTCAGAAGGCATGATCTGTCCCATGATCTGTCCTTGATGAAGTTCCATTTATTACAGTCAGTCAGAAGCAAATCCTTTGGATCTTTCAGAATTAGTTTGATTATGATATATTTGCTGACCTTACACTGAATATAGCTCAGGCTGCTAGGCCAGTAATTATCAGGGTCAGACAAACCCCACTCCCATGCTTTAGAACCATTATTGCAAGATGTGACAGTTAACAACAACTTGTATAGAATAGCTGATAAGCATTTAGTGAGGTTATTATTGATTCTGTGTAAGAAACTACATGGGATGTTACCAGATTTCATGAAGCAGGTATGCTTAATTTTGTTGCTTGCTACTTTGATGGTCTCAGATAAGTACACTTATTACAGAATTCAGACTTTATGAAGGGAAGTGGAATTTGTCAGAGAACTATTGCCCCATTTCCTGCTTCATCTAAAAGCCTAGCAGGAGCAGGCTTTATAGAACTTTGATAGAAGGGATGAGAAAAATGAATGATGAGTCCATGGAAAAATTGTGAAGGTTTTGAACAATACTACACCTCAGTTATAACAGGTTTGTCTACTGCAGAAATGCTTATGTTGCAAACACTGAGATCCACATTTGTTTTAATGAGATTTAAAAAATAAATTCTGAAGCACACATTTGATAAAAAAAAAAATGAATAAACAAAGAAAAAAGCTGAGAAGTAAGGTGTATGTGGAACTGCATCTATGGTTCTATATGGATCCTAAGAGAAATAGAATTGTTCATGACGTGAGACTTGCATGATGGCAGTTTGTGAGAAGGGGTGGTGATCAGCTTAAAGTTAGATTCATAGGAGCTAGACCAATCTATACCCAAAACAAAGAGACAGTTCACTGAGCAGCACCCTAATTCCTACATATTTGCTACCAGAGGTACCCCTCCATTCAGAAGATGTAATTAAAATTTCTTGCATGTCGAGCAAATATTGTCACCAGTGTAGGTGTCAAATCTTGTCTGATTTTGTTTTACTTTGCAAAAAATGTGCTTATTCTGTCACAGGTTCATAGATTAGTACTAAGCTAATAGCCCTTGCGAGCCATTTTAAGCCTAGCCAATTATCCCTTGTGAGACTCAAACCCTGCACTTTTGCTTATAAGACAAGCACCTTAACCATTAGGCTACCCTCCCAACCCCTGGACTTAACTGGTTGGCTCTGGGACAAACATCTCTTAGTGCAGCACGTGATGTTACCAGGTGCCAGTGTATGATGTGTACCTCCAGTTATGGACGCATCAGAGCAAAAAGAAAATACTAGACTGGAAAGGAAGGCAGAATGATCGTAATGGAAGACCCACCAAGGAAGACCCTCTCATAAACTATCTTGCAGGGTAATAACTTGTCTGAAATTTCTTGCTTACCAAATAAAGGATTGCACTATTAACCTTATTAGTCATCAGGTGAGTAGGATACTCATTTTAGACCAAGGATTTCTAGGTGGAATACATAGAATTTCTGGGTGAGGTAGTAACACCTAACTCTGAAGTTTTTAATCATGTCTGCTTCCCTCACAACAGGTGCAGATTCCTCAAATGGCAATTCACAGATGTTATCAACAGCCTCTGGTAACAGATGTATGGGACCTTCTGTGTAAGTTGCAGGGTCCCTTCACTGGAACAGAGGCCACATATGAAAAATAGACCTTTGCATTCTGAATGCACACTCTGCAAGCTCATTTTAGCCCAAAGTGGATGCATGAATTCTGGAAAAAAGAGCAGATGTTCAAAACATTTATTCCAAGGAGATCGGCCCTGTGAATCAGCAAGCAAGCCCTTTCCAGACTGTGTCAAATGTTTTCATCTTTTCCCATCATGTCACTTGCAACCCACTGGAGAATCCTGTCAAACAAAACACGTACAACACATAGCACACAAAGTCAGTGTGCCAAGCAGTCACAGCCCTTAAGGCTGAATAACACACCTGATACTCTTGTAATAGGTGACTCTATTGTCAGACACACTGACGTCCCGCTCACCAGGCTGAATAAAGAGAAGGTCACAGTGAGCTGCCTGTCGGGCGCTAGGATCCGCCACATAACGCAAGCACTCAGGTCACTCCAAAGCAAATCTAAATATGATTCAGTCATTGTACATGCTGGCGTGAATGACCTGAGACGTACCTCCCTCGACTACATGAAAAGAGACATAGAAGAGCTCTCTGATCATGTAGCCCAGGCCGGTATGACCCTGACCTTGAGCAGCATCTTACCCTTACCTAGAATGATGCCACAGTATAAAGACAAAATGATCGATTTTAACAATTGGCTAAAATTTTGGTGTCATTCAAAGGGGATCCAGTGTCTGTCAGCCTGGGATTACATGCTCTACAAGCCACGTTGCTTTGCTAGGGACGGCTTGCACCTGTCACCCCTGGGCTTTCGGATATTGGCAAAGGCTCTTGCCACCCCCATAGTGCCTTTTTTAGGCAAGGCTCAAAAGTCAAACCCACCTCCATAGACAGCACAAGGAACAAGAAACTAAGGGTAATGCTGCTAAATGCCAGAAGTCTTAACCTCAAGATGCATGCACTCGAAGTTCTCCTCAGTATGGAGAACATCGATATCTGTGCAGTGACAGAAACCTGGTTCAAGGCTCCAGAGAGCACCCCAGCACTACCAGGTTATACCTCATATCATGCTTTTTGGCCCCAAAACCCAGACCGAACCACAAAAGGAGGGGGAGTTTCCATATTTATCAAGGATATCCACACCTCCAGGTTAGTGGCATTGCACGAAGTATCGGAGACCATCCATGTGCAACTGACAGTGGGCAAGACTGCTTTTCAGTTTATAGCATCCTACAGACCACCCTCTCAAAGTCAGGAATCCCACTCGGCTTTCCTGAAAACATTGGAGAACATGAAGATCTCTCCGAACACCATTATACTGGGCGACTTCAACTACCCAAACATAGACTAGGAGCATTACTCAAGCCCCAGCACCTTAGCCCAAAGGTTCCTGGAATTTATAAACTCAAATGCTATGGAACAACTAGTCACCACTCCCACAATAGGGGAAAACATACTAGACCTGATCATTACCAACATGGGGACTCTATGCTCCATACCAGAAGTATATCCCTCATTGGTAAGATCAGACCATAAATTAATTTCACTGGATATCCACATCCCGACCCCACCCCCAGCCCAGAAAACCACAGTGAAAAACTTCTCAAAAGCGAACTTCACACTTCTCAAAACCAAAGTGGAATCCTTCAAGGCCCCAGGGCTAGTGGAAACTACGGCCCAAACTGCAGAATCCTATATAAACACATTCTACGGACATCTCCAGGAATGCATGGATCATGCTATCCCCAACAAAATCAAGACCCAATGATCCAAAGGCAGGCGTCCAGTCTGGTGGACCCCAGCCATAAATAAACTGTACAACAGAAGGAGGAAGCTACTACATGATAGAGCAAAATCCCTAAAAGGGAAGGCATCTCTGATCAGTACTAGCAAAAAATTACGATCCCTCATAAAATCCTCCAAGGCCAGCTTCGAGAGAAAAATTGCACAGGACACTAAAGACAATCATAAGGCTTTTTTCAGTTATGTTAGGAACCTGGGATGCAACTCCCAGACTTGTTCTGAGTTGATTCTAAATGATAAAAAATACACTGAACCCACAGACATCGCCAATATCCTGGCAGACAGGTTCAGTGCAAACTTCTCCACCCCCCTCCCCCCAAAAAGAGCAAGTATCTATCCCGCCAGAGTGCAGCCTCGCAAACATCTCTGATGCTCAGGTGAAGGCCGCCCTCTCCAAAGCAAAAAACACTGCTTCCATGGGACCAGATGGCATCCTGGGTTGCGTCCTACATGAACTCCAAGAAGAACTAATCCCTCAAGTAAAACTGCTGTACAATCTCAGCCTCACTACAGGATATGTGCCCAAAGGATGGTGTACAGCAACAGTGGTCCCACTCCACAAAGGTGGCACCTCTGCGGACCCTGGAAACTATCGCCCCATAAGCCTGACTAGCCTAGTCTGCAAGGCTATGGAGAGGATCATCATGGAACTCATAAACAAAGACATTGGGGACCTACAGACACTAGATCCTACCCAATTTGGCTTCGTCAAGGGCAGATCCTGCCTTTTGAACCTGGTCGACTTCTTCGAAACAGTCACCAAGGCCATAGATGAAGGGAAGGTAGTCCACACAGCCTATCTGGACCTCGCAAAGGCATTTTACACAATACCCCACTCGGGCATCATAGATAAGCTATCCAGCCTAAATATAAACCCCTAACTCACAAGATGGGTCGCAAACTGGCTCAAAGACAGAACCCACAGAGTCAGAGTTGCTGGAGCCATGTCAGACTCGAAACCAGTCACAAGTGGCATCCCACAAGGTTCTGTCCTGGGACCTCTCTTGTTCGGTATTTACTTTTCTGAGGTACAGGCCAATGTGGGAGGACTATGGCTCACCAAGTTCACAGATGACTGCAAACTGGGCGCCATAATCGACTCTCCAGCTGACACAAACATCCTTCAAAAAGGTCTCGCAGAGACGGATAACTGGTGCCAGAGCCATGGTCTAAAGCTAAATGCCAAAAAGTATATAGTCATACCCTTTGGCAAAAACAATGTGCCCACAAATTACCACATAGGTGGTAACCCATTAAGTACAGAGAAAGTGATTAGGGATCTGGGGACTCAAGTTGATAGCAATCTCTCCTTTGACAACCACATTGCCAAAGTGGTTAGAAAAACCTTCTACATAGCCCACCTCATGAAAGGATTCACATCTAGATCAAGAGAGGTAATCGTGCCCCTTTATTCATCCCTCATCAGGCCCATCATAGAATACAATGCCCCCTTTGGGATGTACCTTACCCAACACCTGCAGCAATTAGAAAGACTCCAAAAGTACCTCACCAGGAGGATCAAGGGACTCAAACAGATGCCATATGCTGCTCGGTTAAAAAAACTCCAGCTCTACTCAGTTGCATACCGCCTACTTCGAGGCAATCTATGCCTGACATATAAAGCTATGTCCAACCCAGAATTAATGGACATGCTCCACCTCAGTAAATCTAAATCCCTTAGAGCCACGAGCTCAAGGGACTTGAACCTCAGCACAGAAATAAATAGAACATGCTGGAGGGACAGATTCATAACCCAGAGGCTCCCTTCGTTCTGGAATAGAATTCCAATTCATGTTAGGCAGAGCACCTCACTGACTCTCTTCAAGAAGAATCTTGTTGAGTGGATGGGGGATCGTAGGTTTGTCCCGGGGATTACTTCCGTGTCACTATTAGACAGAGGCACAGTAAACTAAACTTTAAAAAGGGCACAGTATACTCAAATCAAGGGGTGGCGTAAGCTAAACACAATCAGGCTAGGCTTATAAATGCCCCAGGGCAGATAGCCTAGTATGAACCTATGAACCTATAAGACCACTCCCCTGAAGACTGTCATAACTGTTTTAAGAATGCCTTCAGTAAAGATATCCATGCTGTGCAAACCTGGTTGTCAGTTCACACTTAACTAGACAGTTTTGCCTGCACCATGACTTGAGGAATCAGGCCTCCTTTCATACTTTAATACTTTAAAATATGAATTCTCTTTACCTTGTCTTTTCTTTGTCTTAACCCTTACCACCATTGTTGGTTTATTGCTAGGAATACTGTGAAGTCATACATCCACCAGCAACAATCCACAATGTTGGATATAACAGATACATCCCTATTGTATGTTGACTAGAATAAGATCTTCCTGTCTTGCCATGAATTTGAGAGGCTGAACCCTTACAAGCCATCAAGGGTGAATAGGATTATTTTTCTTTGTACTTCTCTGAATTTTTTGATGAAAGAAGGAATCAGAGGGAATGGATGAAAGGCATAAAGAAATATCCATTGCCACAGGACTGGTAAGGCATCAACTGCAAATGTAACACCAGGGAGTACTCAGACACGAAATATAGAATGCAATTTATATTTTTAAATCAATAAATTGCATTCTATATTTTGTGTCTGAGTACTCCCTGGTGTTATATTTTCTAGCTGGAGCTGTGTTCTTGGATCAACTGCAAATGTCCCTTGTTGTGCTGCAGCAGAAAAAGGGGAGAATGGCATTCTGCTATTTGCCAAATAGGTTTATATCTACAGTGCCCTGCTTCCATGTTATGTAAATCAGACATTGGTTCTGAAGCATCAGCTCCAGGACAGGACCAGGGGAGTCAATCACACCTGATACAAACTGAGGCTCAAATGCTGCTTCTGTCTATGTATGGTCCCCATGTATGTGGATACACAGCTCCTCTATGCATAAAGGGTATAACTGCCATGCTGTTTTGCTCGCTTAGTTAGGAAGTGCATGACAGATGGGTGGAATCACAGTAGAACAGCAATTAGCATTGCTGCATCACAGCAACTGGTTCTCCAGTCTGGTTCATGACTCAGGTGCCTAATTTGTGGAATCTGTGTGGGTTTTTGCCAAGTCGTCTAATTTTTCCTCATATCCTAGACATGTGCTGTAGGTGAATTTGTGTTCCTTGGAATTGTCCATCACTGTGCACACTGTGTATGAGTGTGTCTCCATGTGTCCTGTAATGGCTTAGCACTGTGTCCAAAACTAGTTTCTGTGCCTTACTGTCATTGATTGCTGGTATAAGCTCCAGACTCTCTGGATCCCGGAAATGGATTTAGAAGGTAATCTGAAAATGAATGCACAAATGAATGGATGAATGAAACAAATGATGGACTGGTTGTACAAATAAACCAAATAAAGAGGGGTCCTGAGGGGTACTTCCCATCAAGGTCTTGAAGGTTAAGAGGAATGCTTGTATCTTCACCTGCTTGATGTGGAACCAGTGTCTCCAGGAATACCATAGATCTTGTCCCTTGAGGCATTCAGTGTGATTTCCTACCCAACATTCAAAATGTCTCTCATCAAAATCTGCAGGTTTAGCTGCAGAAAAGCAAGATACCTAAAGATATTGGTGGAAGTGTTTACTAGCAGGAGCTGGTAACAAGGATCAGACACCAATAGCATATCTAAGATGGCTCCAAAGCCACTGATACATCAACATTCTTATCCTTAAGCATGCAAGGGGGGCCATGAAGATAATGGTAGTCACCAGGCCTGAAAGCCTAGTAGAGTTTCAGCCAAGGAAATCCTGGGATCTGTCTAATGGCATGGATGTTTGACATTGAAAAGTGTCCATATCCATGTCTACAAAGGTAATTCTTTCTGAAAAAGAGATAAGAAGGACTTTCTTCAGCTTATTATAAACTTCCAGGGACTGCAGCCATGGCAATGCTCACTGCAGGGATGCTTCCAAGGACTAATTGCACAGTTCCACTATGATCCAGTCATCTAGGTAACTGAACTCATGGAAATTCTCCTCCTGCAGGTTTAAGCCACCAAGGCAAATAACTTCACAAAGAACCTTGGTGCTAAAGAATGCCAACAACACTTTGTACTGGAAAAAATATCTCTCCAAAACATACTGTAGAAAGCTCTGCATTGTTCCAAATGCTGATGTGTTAAAAGGCATCCATGATGTCTAGTGAAGCCACCAAACTGCCCAGTGAAAGCAGCAGCAATATCAATATCAACCTCTGCAGGATGACCATCTGAAACTATGTGGTTAAACTGGAGAGGACTAGAACTTACCCTTCTGTTTGACAACAGGAAGATGCAAGAATAAAACCCTGTCCCTTTTCCAAAAACAGAGCAGTATATTCAGACCCTTTGAGCAGTAGAGTCTGTGTCTAACTCAAGAGAAACACAGACAGACTGATCTGCCAATAGAACTCTTCTAGGAGAAGACTGGTGAATTCTTGAACATGGCTATGAGTGGCCACATCTAAAACCCAACTATCCTTTGTGATAGTTTCCCCAAGTTAGGGTGAAATCAGATAAATGATACCCATATCCAGTCCCAGACCAGATTCAGGGCTACAGTGCAGCTGCTGAAGCAGAGCAGGGGAGGGGCTTATGGTGCTTCAGTGCCTTTCTTGAATGGCAAGATGGTATTTTCCTCATTTGGTGCTGATCAGAACTGGAAGAGGAAAAGGAGGTGGGTGAAGTAGTTCATCTAGTCTTTTTCAGAGAGGTGAGGACCTGCATCCTCCTCAGGAGATCACCAAGCAAGTCTTTAGAAGGCTGGCCAAACAGCAGTTTTTCCTCCAGGTAGGAATACACTGTTTTGCTTTTGAGTTCTTTTTTTTGAGGGAGGGCAACCTTAACCACACCTTCCTGTTACACAGATGCTTCAGCCCATGGTCATAAGCAAAGCATCTGCACAATCAGATTTAAAGCAGGCAACATGTAAACCCACCTTAAAAGTTGAAAACAGAGTTTCCAGAGATTTGTTTTTCTTGATGTCCAGACACAGGAAGGCTGTCAGGTTTTCCAGAGCTTTATAATTATACACGGCTGGAACTTGGATGGGTGAGAAGAACAGACAAAGTCCCTTGGCCTTGTTATGATATAAGAACACACTGTCTTGCCATATCTGATCAGAGCTTTGGAAGCAGTGCTAGTCAGCAAGATAGCAAAGTGTTGTGGTCACTAGAACATATGTTGGTCCAAACAGATCATGTAGGATTCAGTATAAGGATATTTACTAAGACTTTTCAACCATTCCAGTGTGGAATCTTTGGATTCACTTGTAACATACCTCCTTTCCTAAAAAGAAAGAACATCCTGGTTCAGCAAAACCCCTTATCCTTAAAATCTTTTATCTACTTTGTGATGATCTATCCCTCTGAGAACATATTTCTGTCAGACTGACCATAAAAGAACGATCTATGAACATACTTACATTTATTATAAAAAGGGCAGCTTCCTACCATAACCAGCCTGGAAAAAAACAGTAATGGCACCGAGCAGTGATAAGACTCCAAGTCTTAATGAAAGTGTTACACACATCATCTAACACTAGTAGCAGTGTAGACTTAAGTGTTCTGACACACAAAAATGCAAGCTTTGATATTGCAGGTAGCTGTATTACTTAAAAAAATGGATTATGTGTATAATTGGATCACCTGTACTGAAAGACTGAATTGTATGCATTATCTTTTATAATAGATCATAAAATAATGTGACAAATATAAAGCCATAAAGGAAAGATCTGATGCTTTTTAAAATTTCTGAGAATTTGTTTGTGACAAAAAGTTATGATTTATTTATTTGTTTCAACAAGGAATGCGGACTGTCTACAATGCCCTTTTCAGCTACAATGAATATAGCCTCACCTACAAAACCCCAGTGTTCAGTTCATTTCAGTAAAGTCTCAAAATGACAAGTTCAGCTGGTCAAATAAGTATTTTTTGTAGCCAACAAGCCCTACTGCACCACCCCATGTGGGAGACAAGCCTCTTCATCTCCAAACCTCTCTGCCCCTCTCTCTCTCTCTCTCTCTCTCTCTCGCTTGATCTCTCTCTCTCTGTATATATATATATATATATATATATATATATATATATATATATATATATATGGGTCTACTTCATAAAACTGAAATTTCATAAAGTTGAATTTCATAACATTGAGACTATAACATCGAAAAATCAAAACACTGAAAACCCAAAACATTGAAAACTCAGAACATTGAAAGTGTGCTTCATAACATTGAAAAGTACAATGCACAAGTAAATAAGATCCCCTCCACCTACAACAACACCTAACTAACAAACACACTTTCGACTCAATTTCTGCAGGGTGGGCAAGACCCCCTGCACCCTTCATGTGGGGGGGCTCTGCCCCCCACACCCCATGTAAATTGAATATACCAACTCCAAGATCACACTACAGTGGAAAAAAGTTAATTTCCTAACCTCAGTGTATGCTGATTGTGATAAAGTGAGGTTAAGAAATTAACTTTTTTCCAGTGTAGTGTGATCTTGGAGTTGGTATATTTAATTTACGGGGGTTGTTGGGGGCAGAGTGTAGAAACATAGTAGAAAGTGTGTTTGTTAGTTAGGTGTTGTTGTAGGTGAAGGGAATGTTATTTACATGTGCTTTGTAGTTTTCAATGTTATAAACCACACTTTTAATGTTCTGAGTTTTCGGGTCTATATTAGGAAGTCAAATGTTGAAAAGAGTGAACGCTCTTACATCGACACCTAAAGACCGAAACCACACAATATCGAACATACAGAACAGCGATTATTTTCCCAGGGAAAAAAAAATCGCTCAAAAAAAAAAAAAAAAAAAAAAACAAATCCACAGGCAAAATAAAGTGGGGGGCTTCACCACCCACAGCCTCTGAGATCGCACCACAGTGAAGGAAATGGCAAAGTCCTGGCAATGGCCCAGCGATTTTTTTTCCCTGGGAAAAAACGCTGTTCCGGCCATTTGACATTCTGTGGTTTTGGTTATTAGGGGTCGATGCAAGAGCATTCACTCATTTCAACATTCGACTTCCCAATATAGACCCGAGTTTTCAATGTTTTGAATTTTCAGTGATTTGAGATTTAGATGTTTTTGTCTCAGTGTTATGAAATTCAACGTTGTGAAATTTCAATGTTATGAAGTAGACCCATATATATATATATATATATATATATATACACAAACACACACACACACACACACACACACACACACACATATATATATATATATATATATATATATATATATATATAGATAGATAGATAGTTGTGTGTGTATGTATCTCATTGAACTACAAACACTCATAAGAGTGAACCCAGAAAGAAAAAAAGATCATTTTACATTGAATTTAAAAATGATAAAACATTTTTTGTGAGGGCAAGCCCCCCCTTCATCCCCACCTGGGGGGCTGTGTCCCACACAGTCCCTGTTAATTATATATACTAACTTCAAGATCACACAACAGTGGGGTAAGGACAAATTTCCTTACCCTGCTGCAACGCATTCTCCTAGAAAAGGCTGGCTGCAAAAATGCCATAGAGAAGAATGTTCAGTCATATGATTGTACACTGTTTTTTACATGTCAGAAATGCATTCGCTCATAACAGCATTCACAGTTCTGACCTGTAATCATATAGATTGATATAGATATATATGTATCAGCTCCACAGTCATAAAAACACTGAAGAAAGTAGAAATTCCAGAGAAATCTCTGTCAGTCCACACATGAAAATATATCAGCAGTGATTCCCTGTGGACAAGCGTGGTCAGCAAGTTCAACAACAGAAAGCTGAACTTGACCACAAGGAACCTCATCCACCAAGCCTGACAACATAATATTTGTCATAAACAATGTTTGAAATACCATTTGTATTTATTCACATCAAACAATAACGTCCCAGGCTATAAACACTCTTAAATTACTGCCAGTGAAGTGAATGTAGTTGTCTTTCATAGGATCATAGGATCATAGGACGTTGCTAGGCTATTGGCCCTGAGGCCCTTACAAGACCTAGCAAAGAATTTAGCCCATGTTCAAACAAATCAGCACCCTATGCCACTGTCCAGCAGGGACATAGGTGGAATCCCAGGGGTGTATTTTCTGTTCCCCATCCAGTTATCCAGGTTGCACTTAAAAAGGTTTAATGAAGTACTCTGCTTTACATGGAGAGGGAGTCTAATCCATAAAATGGAGGGTCTCTGGGACACAAATCTGTCCTGCCAATAAGTCCTATTGATATCACAGACCAGGTTGAGGTCTTGCATGTGGGTTACTCGAGTAGAGCTTGACTTGTGGATATGCAGCAGTCCCATCAGGGCGGGGTCTGAGATTGCTTTGTATGCCAGACAGAGGTCACCTCTGAGGAGTCTGTAGGTGACTGAGTAGAGGGACAGGGCTTTTAGCCTATCTGTGTAGGGTAGATGTTTGAGGCCATGGATTCTCCAGGTGAGGAATCTCTGTGGTCTCTCAGATAACAAAAAAAGAACAAATCAAGATAAAAGATTTATGTTATTATCACTAGTTCATTCAATATCCTTATAGCCATGATATTTACTCTGTGCAAGCAGATAGTATATGGAGTTACCTTGGAAGCCTGTACTACTTTGCCATTTAAATCAGTGCTCTTAAATTTAGAAGATGTGCCAGGGTTACTGGTCAGTAACACCAGTTTCTAATATTTTCATTCTCTGTATACTCACAGGTAATAGAATAGAGCTCTGCTATTCATCTGAATTAAACAATTCATTTTTTTAGCATCTGGCATAATGCAAATCATGGAGTTAATGAATTAAAAACCTTAACATATTAATACTTGCTACTGAATGAATGATGAAGGAGGGATGCTGGAAATGCTAACACCATATTCCCCACTTTTTACAAGCAGAACACTTTATTCTGCACAAAAGATTTAATATTGCTTACTTTTGTAACAAAGCAAGAATTTTTGTGTTGATGTGAAACAGCAGAGTAATGCACAATCACAGTGCCTGAAAAATGTTAAAGCAGTGAGTCGTCTTTGTATAACAAAACTATTGTCATTTTAGCAGGCTTATGTGATCACTCACTGACATCACCGGACTGCAACAGGTTTTAGGAATTATGTCTGTGACTTGAGAAGTCTCAAGACAAAATAAATGTACTCATCTTTCTCAACCAAAGCATCTTGTAGTTTTAATCCACTGACAAGTTTATAAAACGAAAAAAAAAAAAAAACTAATAAAAAATAAAACTTCAGGTTACAGGATAAAAATGAATCCCCGTCGAGAATCTAAAAATAAGTTACCATTTATTCACACTGTAATTATTAACAAAAGAAAAATAAAATCAAACACTTTCATCTATGCCATTCAGAGACTTTATCAAGTTTGTCCAAATATGTACCTTTTTTGGAATATTTCTACAATACTGTAACTACATATCATGTTATTTAAAATGTGTTGTGTGTGTAATTGAATCATCTGTATGCAAGGAATGAATAGCATGCAGATCCTTTTTAATAAAATGGGACAGTAATGTGCCATTTTCAAGTAATGACGTATTTACTGACAAATAAAACAGAAAGCAAGATATTTTTTATTGAAAGGCAGTGTAATGAAACATTGCTGTCATTATGTCCCTTAATTGCCATGGACCCCAAACTTACCTAATTAAATGATCCTTTAGACTGTGGACCAAGATTAATAAAGCACCCCAGCTTGGAATGGGTAACCTAGTTCAGAAAACATTCAGAGAAAATTCCTAGCATTTTTGTGTGCCTAGTTAACTAATTATTAGTACCTTTTAAATGCTTT
This sequence comes from Protopterus annectens, assembly GCF_019279795.1. Taxonomy (NCBI): domain Eukaryota; kingdom Metazoa; phylum Chordata; order Ceratodontiformes; family Protopteridae; genus Protopterus; species Protopterus annectens. Next base: position 381,849,683 of record NC_056732.1, on the reverse strand, counting down.
GAGTAGTGATGTCATAAAACGAATGGTGTGTGGATGCTATAAGTAAGGGCATACCATGCATCTACCTTTTCACTGCACATATCAAGTATCCTTTCCCATATGTGCATATACATTTAATCTGCAGTTTAAAGACATTATTAGGAAAATGAGATGCGCATCATTGTATGTGCTTGTATTACTGACTGCATACAGCTTTATATTTCAAGACCCTGCACACTGTTTAGATGAATTTACTACTTCTGATTTGGAAAAAAGTGAAGAAGAGGACTTTTCTGAGGTACGGTGCTAGTTTTATTTTTAGCATTACTTTTCAGCACAACAAAAATACTATAAAATCATTCACTGACAGGAGAAATGCATTTTGAAAGGTAGTAGATACAGCAGTTTGTCTTGGAACTGAGTCACATACAATAAATGGAAGTTAGCATAATGGCTAAGGTGCTTACCTTCCTGACACACAGTACATGGTTTGATCTTTACCTTTGGTCACTGTGTGTCTATTGGTTAGGCATAGGATTGATTGTCTAGTGTTTACCTATGAACCTCAATTCCTATTTCAGTCTTGCTAGGATAAAATCAAGTTACAACGGAATTAGTTGTGATGTCTTCCTGACATTTACTTAATCATAACATATACAATAGGTGACTGAAGACAATTTTAGTGAATGCATTTTCAATTTGTAATTTTGATGATTGCATTTTCAGTTATTACTGCTGTTGAACCTTTTTACTAAAGGCTAAGTGAAAGTAGTACTGAAAGCTGCTAAAACCACTGATAAGGTTAGCTTCTTTAAAAAGATGTTCATACTCAGCATTATTATTCTGAAAATAAAAATACATTTGCAATAGAAAAAAAACAGGACAGATGTGTTTTTTATTTGTATTTATATTTGTATTTATGGTATTTGGCGGGCCTACTAATCCCTTTTCACATGGGCGAGCAAGGTCCCTTTTTAAAGGAGTAACCGAGAAGAATTTATAATGATTAGATAAATTTGGTCAGGATCTCAAGGAAGCTTGAAAACATCCCAAGAACAAGGAGATGTGTGACCAACTTAATTTCATCCAAAAGATGGCACCTTAGTAGTTCAGCAAGTTTCATGATACAGTGCAGTGCTAGAAATGGTAAAATAGTTTGAAAGTGCCTAGTATGAGAATAGAACTGACAATGTTCTGGTCTTACATCATACCAGTAAGTATCAAGTTTACTGAGTTATTACCACACTTAAGAAGAAAACAGTGACAAAAAATTTGCCAGAACACTTAAAAGGCAGTGCCATGAATACAGAATGAATGGCATGTTTTATGTTCAGAATTATGTACAGTTAACAAAGGAAAGGTCTTTTTACTAAAAAGTATCTGTTAGTTTATCACATTCACATTAAACAGACCTCATCTGCTGTCTTCTTTGGGTGTTGCAGCCTGCCGAACAGTTGCTAGAAGAATACCAGAGGAGTCTCAGTGTGGACGATTCCAAAGAATGGGAGCCAAAGGCTACTGTTAGGACAAGCAGCCCGACTATCAGCAAACTACCCAATGCACTCGCTAATCTACCCCTTCGGTTTGGAAGAGCTCTGCAGAACAGATTCACCCAGTCCATTGCAAATCTGCCACTCAGATTCGGTAGAACACTGGAATACCCCGTACCAAGAGCAATTTCCAATTTACCACAAAGATTTGGAAGGTCACCAGTGCTTAAAACTTCAGCTGCCAACTTGCCACAGAGATTTGGCAGATTCACAGCAATGCCACAGTTTTTATGGTCTACTGCAAATTTGCCCAAAAGGCTTGAAAGACATCTGCCTGTCAGTCGGCTACCTTATTCCATGCTACTATTCCCTCTTGGCCTGGAAGGGCCTCAACACACAGGAGACATGTGAGTACATCTTATTCCACTGTTAGCTTCCACATTGGTTCTGGTTTTATGGTAGCCATTTGAATGTGAAATTAAATAGAAATCTTTTAGTGTTCTATGTCCTGTCTCTGTTATTGAAGTCCTGTAAGGGTTTTGTTCGATTTAATAAATTTGACAATGACACCTGCGTAGCACAGACATTTTGAATGCTTTACAATGTGGGGACAAAGTCTGAAGTTATTAAGTAAAGGGCATGATGTGTATTGTTGTGTATCATTCATTTCAGGTTTCAGTACATTTAGCCATATTTCTTAAACAGCATTAGCTTGTTAAACAGCACATCTCTCATTGTACACACACGCAGATATATATATATATATATATATATATATATATATATATATATATATATATATATATATATATATATTATGTATAAAACACACACGCACGCACACACACACAGATGTAGGATCTTCTGTCATCATAAACTTGGAAGAAGTGTGACAACACAGCAGTACAATATGCAATAGGTCTGCTCAACTAAAGATTTGTCAGTGGAATTATTCCAGTGCTGTGCAAAGTACAGAAAATTGGGATGCAAACAAACAGGTATATATTTAGTTAAATAACTAATGAATCTTTTTTTTTTTTTTTTTGAAAAAAACGATTTACAGAAAATAAAGGCTAGCTAGAATATAACAGTTATAAAATAGGCACTGCAGGATAACGCATGTTTACCTCCCTGTCTACCTAACATAATAACTAATCAGTATCACCGAATAACCAACAGCAGTGTCTGTACCTATAAGGTTTCAGTTTTCACAATCTCACTAGAAGGTCATATTTTCTGCTTTAATTTTAGTTGCTTGCCATAACAGATGATGACAGCAAACATGCTGTTCAGAACAAAGAGCATTGCATTGATGCCACTTAAATTTTACAAATTTCAAGAGGCTTTCCTTCAATAAATAGCTATTTCTGTAGCCTAATTTGATTTACAGAATTCCATATTAATTAACACCATGCCTTACTATCAGATGCAATAAATGTACTATGAAGATAGCTGTTAAAGGTAATTTAACTTGTAAGTACAATATTGCGAAATATGTTAGCATGTTCAAAACTATTATGTTTAACTTATGCTTTGAAAAGGTACAGCTCAGCTCAACTTTACTTAAGCACATTATCTCAAAGCACATTACAAAACATTTGAAATTTAAACAAGTGGATGTTACTAGCTAGGAAAAACAAGTAAAGTCAACTTTTATTGCAGCGAGTCATCACAAACCGCATTAAAAATAGGTGAAATTCAAGCAAGCAAATGTTAAACAAAAGATAAAATAAAACAGCTAAAGTACAAACTAAAGTAAAAACATACATATCACTTTATTTCACTAGCTTTTGTTTTAATATTTTATTTATTTTTAGGTCTGTCATATTGGGAAGAAATATATTTATTAAGGTAACTTGGGATGAAAAGCTTAAAGCTTTATTAAGCAAGACAGTACATTCACAGTTACCACTGAAAGAAAAAATCATTGTAAATAAAAAATATAGCTTATAACAACAGAATAATTCAAACCTGAGATAAAGTAACATTTACACAACAATGCAGTGCAAGTCAAACAGGAATGCTAGCTTATTGCCTTTGTTCTTGAAATGAGTGATCCATTGTAACTCATATGTCACTTACTATGAATGAATATTGTTGAGCAATATGGATAAAAATGGCTGTTCGACTGCTTTTGTTAATAATTTTATAAGATACTGTATATGAAAGATAACATTTAGAGAAAATACAAAACTTAAAACAAATAAAACTGTCTGTACCAATGTGAACAGATTTATGCACTGCAAAACCTGGACAAAAGTAAGAGCGTAGTGTCACACTAAAAGCAATCGACTACACCAGGCATTGTTCTGTGGATGCAGTGACAAGGTGAACACTGGATGTTCTGAGAGAATTCAGAAGGCTAAATAAAGGCTGAGCAATTTGCATACCAGCAGCTATTGGTCAGGAATTTTACTGGGTTTATTGGAAAACTGTAGAGGAGATGTGACACATACTCTAGGAGTAACATGTTTTAGCTGGCACAGATATAATCATAGACAGGTAGTGTGTGCACATAACACATTTTATTATAGGGTGGTTATGCAGGAGATGAGATGTGCAGTGTAATATGTTATTACAATGGCACTTGATTTATAAGCTATGAGCACGAAAGGAGGAGTAAAGTACAAGGGTTCCCAAACACAGTAATGTTGCATGAGTCAAATATTCATTTACAGTTATTAACTCAATGGACCGTTATCAATGTATACCTTGTGAATATATTTAGATAATTACACATAAATGGCAATATGCTAAACACATATCACCACACACTGTAAGACAAAAACCCAATGGACAAGTGTGTCTGTCGCAAGGCTGTGTGCGAGGTAGTTCAATATATTACCCAGCATGCTTATTACACATAAAATAACACGCTTTTGGTGGAAGACTATTTTAGCTGTGCTTTGCCCATATTTACATACCCCTATTAGACATTTATTCATTCAGATAGTTTGTTTTTCTGAGTCTAGTTTATAAGCACAAAAAACACACAAGCACACGCACACATTTTCTAGATATTACATAAGAAAACTCTGTGCTGACTGCTTGTGCAAACCATAGTATCAAACTGCGTCTCAACAGCATGTCACACAGTAAGCACTGAGAATATGCACTACACAACAGGAGTGGGCTAGTTTACAGTGATTAAAAGAAGATCTGCTGCAGAATGCATGGATATTAGAGATGATCAGTCTACAAGTCCAAGGGTTAAAACAAGACAGAACATTTAGGTTAGTCTTGCACAGGCTTTTCTAACTGTACATCTGCATACACTATACATATTTTTCAAAAGCTTTAATAGAACTGACAGAAGGAGTCTAGATCAGAAATGATTTTGGACTAACAGTTTCAATCACCATTCTTCTCTGTCGTCTTCATCACTGACTGTACAAATGAATTCTGAATGATGTGCTGTAACATATAAAGCCCAAGTCTAAAGAACACTGGCAAATTATTCTTAATATACATTTCTAGATGTAGTCTTTTAACTTATGTATTATTTCTGAAAGCAAATAACCTTATATATGTTCTTCCTTTTAGGGCATCAGATCTGAGCATGGGCACTGATGAATAAGGACAAAACAGAGCAATGAGTCACACAACTTGGGGCCTGAACACAAAACCCTGTAAATAAAGGCAACATAATGATGGCCTGGATGGCATGCACGTCTTAAATTTTGTATAAATAATCACGCTAAAGTGTGATCATTTTTGTGTAAGTTTGTGTAACAATTTCATGAGATGGCTCGAATTTATGTGCTGTACCACACTATCTGCATTTTCTGTATTCATAACATTTTATGTACAAATAAATATTGCATAACATTATCAGATTGGAATGCAACATTTTGCTAAGTACATGAGACTCCTAAGTCAAACAGGAGCATTACTTGAAATGTACATTGTAACAGTACTTTTTTGATAAACCTATAATGATTAAAACTATACCTAACCGAATACTACATCTGATTCAGTAAATACACTTCTGATAAAAAGACAATACAAAGCTAAAAGCTGTACTCCTGAATATATACAACCACTTAATGTTTTACGAATGTAACCTTTGTATGTTATGTTAACTGGTCTCTGAAATGTTTTCAGGAATATAATATGTTAACTATCAGAGCTGTGCTTTGGTTAGCACAGTAGGCAAATTTTTATCTGTACACAAGTCTACTTATAAACAAGAAACAAGTGCCAAAATTAGGTGGCATGTGTGTGTATAGACACACACACACACAAATATATATATATGTATATATATATATATATATATATATATATATATATATATATACAGTCCCCTGCATTTGACTCAGCATGTGTTTGTTTGTCAAATGCAAGGGTGTGATTTAATGTCAACAATATGAAAGGACGAATGGTAAATATGTCAATGGTATGGAAAATCAATACAGGTAAGTGGGGTTGGGGGATGAGAGTTCATGTGTGTGTGTGTGTGTGTGTGTGTGTGTGTGTGTGTGTGTGTGTGTGTGTGTGTGTGTGTGTGTGTGTGTGTGTGAGTTAGGGTCAGGGATGAGTGAAGGAGTGAGTCTGTATATTTTAGGGCAAGGATAAGGGTTAGGTTAGGGGATAGATGTAGTATTGTTTGTGTGTGTATTTGTGAATGTTTGTGTGTCTGAGTCCGTTTTGTGTAGTTGCAGTGTTATGGGAAAGTTTTAAAGACATTAAGGTGTAGGGTTAGGGTTGGGGGAAAGGGTAGCATTAGGGTTAGGGTTAGCACCCATTACTAAAGAGGGCAGGGGGAACCACTTTAATTGTTCATTTAAGAGTAGCTGCTGATATTACCAATGCTGGTGCTAATTTGTCTGACTTGTAGGTTATCGAGTCCATCCTTCTGTTCTTTTTATTAACTAGAACTGCATTAGGTTTGTTGAGCATTTTTGGAATCATTTATTATTCTATGGAAGTATCGAGTACAGACATCAGCATTTCAGCCAGCAGATTGCATAGTTTCCTTAGCAGTCTTGGATATACTAAGCAGAGTCATATAGTATTATCCATTTCACATGCAGATGTTGTCCTATATTTTTTTCTTAAAATAAATAAATACATGATATGTAGATTTGTCTGCTTCCTCGGTAACCCTGCATTTTTATGTTCCTCTTCGCCCAAATCATATGAAGGCTTTATTTATTTTGGATTTCTTGTGAGTCACATAAGTAACATTTCTTCTTTCACTTTCTGACTGTTTCTGTAAAACAGTTGCTTTCCACATGTCTTGTTATAATTCATGTACCCTGAAGTTTTTGTCTCTCCTTCATTATAACTTTGGTCTCCTATTTTCCCATCTATCATTTACAGTCTTACGGGTATGTTCTAGGCAATTAGTCTGTAAACCATTATAAGCCTAGCCAAAAATCCAGAGCCAAAAATTTCCTCCAGCTTCAAGGAGGGAAAGACAAAATAGACTAGGGAAAATTAGATTTTTCTTGGCACCTTTGCTGCCCTATTCATGTATTTATTTATTTCATTAACATGCATCCCTTTAATTTTATAATTTTAGTCCTCGCCATTTTGCCTTTGAAAACACTTTGCTCTGAAAATCAGAACCTGCTTTTTGTATTTTGGTTGTTGTTGCTCTGTGTCTTTATATTTCTCATGGCATAAGATTTTGTAGTTTCTCAAAATATTTATTTTATTTGACTACTATCACATTATTTTTGTGAATATTGTGTAGGAATATTTATCACTATCTGCCTCTTATCTGTAATATCTGCTTATGTTTCCTCCCTTTGATAAACATCTGAGCAGATTGGGAGGGTGTCCTGATGGTTAAGGTGTTTGCCTGACAAACACAAAGTGCAGGGTTTGAGTCTCACAAGGGATAATTGGCTAAGCTTAAAATGGCTCACAAGGGCAGTTAGCTTAGTACTGACCTATGAACCTATAATCTGTGCTTGTCTTTATGTTTCCTCATTAATATGCACACTTTACAAATATAACATTAATATGTGTATTGAAATACCTCTAAATGTTTTTATTCCTCTTCTTAATATAGTATTCTAGTCTTTTCTCAGCCTTGTCATTTGTTATTCTTCTTTTTAAATTGCTTTCCACTTTTTATGTTTATGTATTCACCAGGTGATCTGGTTAAAAAGTCCAGATAATACCATTTGGGACCATGAAAATCCTCTAATACTGTTCTTTGATCACATATCTTGCAGACCACCACTGCAAGGCTTCATTCTCTACACTTGTATCCATGCCTGTCAACTTCTACCTCCCAAGTTACAAACAAAGCAAAAAGTAATTAGGGAAAAGGCTACAAGTTAGGGGCACTTTTAAAATGTTGATTCTATTAACCTAGAACCTAGAACTTCTCAAAATAATTTCCAGTTTTAGGTAGGGTGGATCAAGAGCTTCAGAACAAATCAGGGGCATCCCTCCAAAATCTGGACAATTCTATCCTGATGGAATTCCAACATGAAGTTAGGCAGATAGAACCTTTCTCCCTTTCATTGAAGGCTAGCCCTAATGGACATGCATTTACTAATCAGATATTGGGAGAGCTGAACCTCCAGAAGATATCTTTATGTCAAGTGTCAATAGGAAATGGAAGGACTATTGTTGACCTACATATCTTCCCCCACAGGCCCAGTTTGCAATAACATTAGCTAACAAGAGAGTCTGTCCCATGCACAATACTGAGCCATCAGTTTGGGCTTATCTGTACTTGTTGCTGCTATTTTAAGCTCCCAGGCTGGATCTTGGAGTAGCCATACAGTAATAATTTATCTATCCATCACCTTGGGAATGTCCACAGAACCATTGAACCAATGTAATACATTTGATTTTACTTTCAATATCTGAAGCTGGAAGCATAACCTTCCATCAAAATGACAATGAGTTGATCCTACAATGATTGAAACTATTGTCAAAAAATGAAACATCAATCCACAAAGGATCGAAAAACGAAATGTTTTTTTTTTTTTTGCTGGGGAGCAAGCACCCTTGCGCCCTTCTTGTGGGGAGCTGATCCTGATAATTATGTATACTAAATCTGAGATCATACTACAGTGGGGGGAAAGGGCATATTCTACAATTCCCTCTATACAGCGATCTTTTATTGGCAAATCTGGTAAATTTTGATCAGCTGATATTCAATCAGCTGAACTGGCTCTACCAGAAATCAATAACTTTCCATTTTGAAGGAAAGTTATGCTCCCCTCAGGCTATACCTCCAGCCCTCATCCTTTTCTTTTCCTCCTACATGCTATAACGGTTTTAGTTCCTCCACGGGTTCTGCTTGCACTATTCTTTCATTACTATAGCTATTGTTCATTGATTTACTCATGCCTACATATTGTTACATATTTCTAGTTTGCATTTGAAAATGAACTTTTGTGTTGGATATGCTTTGACATGGCTATCAATTGACAAATGAATAAATAGTTCAATTGTGTGAGGGTAATTACTATAGCAATACCTAACAGAGCCATCTTTGTAGCAATAATCATAACACAGATGCTTATGCTTGGAAGCATAGCTTTGGGAAGCTTTGGACCTGGCCAGTTTTGCCAAAGCAGTCTTATGCACTTCTGCACTCCAATGAAGTTCTCATGCTGTAGATAGTATTAACATAGGTTGGCCTAAGTCCTGTAAAAAGGCATAAATGGTATGCAACATCTTCTGTTATTCCTGATAAAAAAATCTCATTCAGATTAAAGTAATTTATGGAAGACAAATAGTGCAGAAGTACATACAAATGTAGAAGTAAGGAATACAACTATATATAATGTGACACAAATGCAGAAGTAAGGAATACAACTATATATAATGTGACACTTGGTGCAGAGTGAAAATGAGACTGGATGTATGACTAAAACATTTCTGCTTAGGATACAATCAGAAAGTCATTTGATATTTTAACTTCTGCACTGATTCAAATATACAAAAAAAATTGGTAGAATCACAAAATTAATAAGATGTACAAAAGAAAGATGATATATTATTTAAATTTGAAAACTTACTCTAGTCATACAAAATCAGTCTAGAGTAAATAAAGTACAGAAACTATTTACTTTTCTTATCAAATGTTTCAAACCTAACTACAGGTTAGTTTCTGTATTAAAGTTACTGGATCAAAAAACTGAAAGGGAAAAATTAGAATGTGTAATTTTTATCAATTAACAATGACATGATCATCAAATCACATGATTTAGGAAATGTGCGTGCAGAAACATTTTGTATAAACTTCAAAATAAGTAAGTAAATATGTCAGAGTAGTACAGAAACAAGGGAGTCATACGTTATATAATGATTGCCACAATTAAAATTAAAAATAAACTTCTCTGGAACCAGACCACATACCTAGTGGTTTTCTACACAGAATCAAGGAATACTAGCGAAGCCATTATCAACAATGTAAGTAACATGTCATCATGCAGACTCATCAATGGCCTGTGGTAAAAGGATATTGTGTTATTAACTGACTCAAGTCATTAGGGAGTCACATCAGACCCAAATAATTTTAGGCCCTTTAGCCTGAGCATCAATCTATGTAAAATCATGTACAGAGTCATACTAGAGCTTATCCACAATGACAAAGGGGACTTATTTCTGTTAGCTATGGAATAGTATAGGTTTGTTGAGATTTTGCCTTTTGGATCTTGTGGGATTGTTTGAAGGGGTAACAGAAGCACTTGATAATGGGCTAGCAGTGCATTCTGATTACTTGACACTATGCATAACTGAATAACTGAGAAATTAAACATATCATATGTCAATTTGTATATAATGTGTTTAATTTCTCAGTTATTCAGTTATGCATAGTGTCAGGATAAGCAGAATAACTGAGAAATTAAACATATTATATGTCAATTTGTATATAATTCAATGGGTGAAGTAAGGCTATGCAACAGGAAGACAGAATTTGGGATGGGAGTCATCTGCCAGTCCTATGATTGGTTACCAGTGGTGTCCCTTGTGGCTGTGTTCTGCAGTCCCTTATTTTTGGGCTACTTTTTTCAGACATAAAAGTGCTATAGCTTATAAACACAGTACCGTAATTAATTCATACCAAAGATCTATAAGTTGTCCATGATGGACTAAAACAAAAATACACACCTGATGCAGTGGAAATGGACTTTTTTTTAATGATACTGAATATAGCATCCTGAGACTTGGCAAAAAGAATATATTTCTTGATTACAAAATAAATGGTTAAATCATAAAAAAGAGATATAGAACAATAAACAACATTATAAACATTTAGTGGTATGTATCAAAGTCATAAACTCATATACAGTAGCCTATCTAATTCTATGGTCACTCACTCCAGGAAATCATTTTACCACTTTATACGCTATTGATCTGACCAATGAAATGCTTCACTTTGTAACCTTCAAAACAGCCAACCAAAAATAACTTGAAAGTATATGAATCCTTACTAGAAAAACTACAGGGTTGGAAAAATTTAACTATTTAGACCAACTTTAGAAACCATAACTGTTTTTTTTTTTTTTTTTTTTTTTTTTTTTATAGATTACTAAATGGTGATCTCATCATGGTTTGTAAGACAATGTTTCAAACCAGACACAAGATAGGTGAAAAGGCAGTAGTTCCATTGCTAGAAACCAATAAACAAAGTAAATACACAATCCTGCAAACAGGAATACCACCCAAAAAAATATTAGAATACCAGTGTTTTTTAAATCACTTGCACTCTTTGAGAACTAGTAGACTGTTTTTGGCATGACTACACCTTCCTCAGTACAAATTTCCACCCATGGTGAAACAAAGCATTATATAACCACAATTTAAAGTTACAGAACAAAAGTAGTGATGATAGCCAACGTAAAACAGAAGGCGTCTACCAATGGTCATTTAGTCCTGGCGACAACATAACCCCCAGTTTAGCAATACAATATCTTTCTTTTCTAGCTAATAAAGTCAACCAACCAAATTTATTTGGTGAACAATTTTTCAGTCCCTAAAAAATCTAAAAACAGCCCATGAATGTTTGTTTATAACGTTTATTTGTACCACTACAGCATTGCATATCACTTAAATGTTCACTAATACGAATTTTAAAACATCTTGACATTTTTCCTGCATAAAATGCTCTACAAGAGCATACTGCTTAATAAATAATCCAGTGAGAATCGCAAGTTATTAACTGTTTAATAAAACAAACACAGCTAGTAAAAGAAGAAGAAAATTCTCTGTACAAATAAATACAAAATGAATGTCCACAATGGTTACAACTCATCAAAATTTGACTTTCAATAATTTTTCGCTGAAACTTAGTTTTCAAAACTGTATGCGCATGATAATCATTTTTAAGATATGTAAAATAGTGTATCCCCTTCTATAAGTGAATTTACACATAGCAGCTGAAACATTAGGGTACTTACGTTTTATCGCAACCAGATTCGGAAGTGGAGAAGTGGCATTTACAGACCCTTCTCCTGACAAAATATATTGTCCAAGGTAATGGAGAAGTGTGTTGCACTGTAGTGTCTTTCCTTATAGTGGTTTTTACTTGAAAAATTTTCGATACTTATTAGTTTATGCTGTCCAACTGATGAATGACACAGCAGCACAGAAGCACTTTCCACAGAACAGTTAACTGTATGGTTTGCGACTGGCAAGCGAGATGGCAGCACAGAACTGGTTTGGCCACAAAAAATTAACATCTTTCCTATCTTAAATGTCTACCTGAACTCAGCTACAACTGCTTAACAGCACAGATCTGACTAAAGGGTTGAAGTGAAATTCACATGGGCGACACAACTGCCGCCCAATACATAGGCTGCGACAGAACATCCAGATGAAAGAAAGACAGCACTTAACGTGTTTCACAAAATCTTGGTAAGCAAGACAGGCTGACAACAACTGTAATTCTTCTGACTTCTAAGTTTGTGCTGTCCAAGTCACAAAGGAGACAGCGGCACACACCCACTTTCCCTAGAAAAGTTAACATGTTTATTATACCATGATCCCCCCAAAACGTGCACGCTGATTGGCCAGCGTGCCCGTTGTAAATTGAGTTATACTAATGGAAAAAGGTCCGGTCGCCCGGACTTTTTTCCATTAGTATAACTCGATTTTTTAAAACACTGTCTCGCTATGTTAAATGGGTTTAACATAGCGAGACAGCTTTAAAATAAGCAACGGAGATCTCCGTTGCTTATTTTAAAGCTGTCTCGCTATGTTAAACCCATTTAACATAGCGAGGCAGTGTTTAAAAGCAACGGAGAAAGCAAGATCTCCGTTGCTTTTTTTTTAGTGTTTCGCTATGTTAAATGAGTTTAACATAGCGAGACAGTTTTAAAATAAGCAACGGAGATATCCGGTGCTTATTTTAAAACTGTCTCGCTATGTTAAACTCATTTAACATAGCGAAACACTAAAAAAAAAGCAACGGAGATCTTGCTTTCTCTGTTGCTTTTGCCCACAGCTCTGATGTACTGCGCAGGCGTGCAGTACATCAGAACTGCCACGGATGCCAGACATCTGCGGAAGGGCAGTAAACAGGCATTATACTATGCCATTATTTAAGAAAAGTAATAGTTTCTTTTCTTAAATAATGTCATAGTATAATAGCAATAACCACTTCTGGTGGTAATGCTAAATTTACCCACGGTTGGCTTTGTTTGGTCCCTCGGGCTTCGCCATCGGGACCAAATCACGCCAACCGTGGGTAAATTTAGCATTACCCACACCCAGGTGTGGGTTATTGTTATAATATTTGACATGTCCAGCTACAGCTGACTGCAGGAGCTTACCAGCACAGAGCTGAATAATCTGTACACTGACAATCGAGGCCAGTTGCCCAAGTGCTGCAGGATATATAGCTTACAAGGGAAGATCCATCTGAAACAAAAAAAAAATGCACTTACATGTTATCGCATACTCTTTCAAACAAAAAATGATCGCTTTATACATAAATGAAGCAAATATCCATAACAGCACGAATGCTGACAAGTTTGGAATCTGGTTGCAATAGTACAAACATTAGCAACATCCTTATCAGCCATCAAACTATCCCAATATTTTGTGATCATACCTTGAAAATATGATATATTAGAACCAAAAGTGGTGACCATAGAAATATAAAATTACTACAGGTTTTTCTGTCCTTCCTTAGATCACTGTTGCGGTATTCCAAACTGTTGGGTGATTCGCTTAAGATGAAATAATGGTGGTAGAATTCTATATAGGAGAACTCTGTAGTAGGTCTGAAAACAATGACCTAGTGAAGGTAGTCCTGGATCTAGAAAAGGCGTGCACTCTGTAATGTTTTGTAAAGGTGAATATAGAAGACCAAGTAGTTGCTTCAAGAATGGTCCTAAAATCAATCCTCTTGTAAAAGGTTTCAGAAGAGGCTACTGCTCTAGTGGAATATGTATTTGCTGTAGAGGTAAGAGGTTTACCACTCTGAACATATCAAAAGGCAGTGGATTTAGAGATCCAGTTGACAATAAGTTGCATAGAAATTTGGTTTCATAGTTTTGAATCCTGGTATGAGGAAAAAAAATTGGTCTAATTTACAGATATCTTTTTTTCTTTTCTAAGTAAAATCTGAGTTGTCTATAGTCATCAAGGGAATGAAGGATTCTTTCCTCCCGTTTGTGAGTTAGGTAAAAAGGTAAGTGTTGGGTAGGTTCATAAACTGATTAACGGACAGTCTATTTACTACTTTAGGTATAAAAGAGGAATTGGCGCTTAAGAATGATATCCTATCCTTGTAAAAAATTAGGAAGGTGGGGGTAGCCCTAATGGCCTGCAACTCTGAGACTTTTCTGGAAGAGGTGATTGTTTCCAGGTACAGAATCTGATAAAAGCAGGGGCTGCTGGCTAAAGGGAGGTGGAGTAAGTTTTTTTTTTTCCAGCACAAAATTGAGGTCCTTAGCAGGGGAATAGCTTTCTTAGGTGGTTTCGTGTGCAGTACACCTTTTAGAAACTGTCTAACCTTTGGTCAAGCCAGAAGGGGGGGGGGATTCAGAGGTAGACAAGCAGATATAACTGAAATGTGAGGCTTAAATGAGGAGTGTGCCAGCCCAGACTTCAGTAGTTCACACAGATTTGGATTGCACTGCTAGGCTTTTAAGGGCCTTAGTGGCCGTTAGCCTAGTATACACCTATGATAGGGGAGGACTAGTGGGGAGTTATCTTGAAATGAGTACTGTTTTCTAGAGGGTCTATATTATAACATCAAAGTTTTAAAACTTCAAATGTTATAATATTGAACCCTTTTGAGTGAAAGCTGACAATAGCAAAGCCTCGGAACTTAGAAATTTTACCTAGTGTAAGATTTTGGTGGTCCGTTCCTTGGCTTCACTATTTACAGCACTGTGGTGTGATGGTTATGGACCGGGTTTAGGGAAGTGAGCGAATGGAGGTTATGGATTGGGTTCAGGTAAGTGTGGTACGATGGTTACGGACCGGGTTAAGATAAGTGAGCGAACAGACTGAGGTAAGGTGTGTGTGCGGTAGTTAGGGACTTTAGGGTTAGGGCGCGGGTGAGGTGAGTGTGTGGTAGTGACAGACTTTAGGGTTAGGGGCGGGTTAAGTGAGTTAGTGTTAGGGCGTGGGTGAGGTGAGTGTGCGATAGTGACAGACTGTAGGGTTAGGGGCAGGTTAAGTGAGTTAAGGTTAGGGAGCTTGTGAGGTGAGTGTGTGAGAGTTACCAACCTTAGGGTTAGGGTTTGGGTTAAGTGGACAGATAGTAGTGTATGTACAGTTTAGTGTAAGGTTGGATGTAGGATTTTAAGTGTATGTTTGTGGATTGAAGTTATTTTGGTGTGCTTGTGTTGTGTGTGTGTATGTTTCTTGGAACAGCGAATTTTTTCCGTGGTAAGAAATTCGCTGTTCTGAGTGTTCAATGTTATGATTGTTTGACTGAAATGGGTCGATATTATAACATTAGAAATTTTGTGCGTTCGATGTTATAATATAGATCCTTTCTAGAGATACACAGTACAGAAAATCTTTGCCATTTAGCTATGTAAATGTTTCTGGTGGAAGGTTTCATTGCCTCCCAGAGATACTTCAGCACACACATTCTCAGAGAACTGGTGGCTAAAAGGGATGTGAATCCTATCATCCATATCATAAGGTCGAGTTATGGTAGATTGGGATATAGAAGCAAGCCCTCCTGCTGTGTGAGTGAGTCCACTTATGGAGGGAAGTTTTGGTGATAATTGTTGGCTAAATGGAAGAAAAGGGAAAAAAACAATGCTGCCTTTACCAAAAGGAAGTCACTAATATGATCTTCAGGTATTTCTTTTGTATCTTTAGTAAGACCATGGGAAGAAGGGGAAATGGAGGAAAAGTGTAAAGATACTTCCCCTTCCAAGGAGAGCACACTGCATCCACTTTCCAAGATTGAGGATAGTACATCCTGGTGCAGAAAAGTAGAAGTTGTTTATTGTCGATGGAAGTAGAGATCTATCTGTAGCACCCCCCATTTGGGGACAATGTCTAGAAAGATCTCCTGTTCAGCATCTATTAATGGGGGTCTTCCCTTAATCTCCTTAGATTGTCTGCTAAGATATTTTTGTGTGAAGTAATATAAACTGTTTGGAGAGAGAGAGAGAGAGAGAGAGAGAGAGAGAGAGAGAGAAAGAGAGAGAGAGATTTGGTTTTGTGGCCTGCTCTCATACTAAAAAGGTCATTCAGCTCAATTGGTAAGATCTGGTGCCCCCCTCCTTGTTTATGTCCTACATGACTGTGGTGTTGTCTGTGAACACTCTTAAGGGATCTGGTGTCCAGTAGTGGCTGTAGGTCTACAGACCCTGTAGTAGTGATCTCATTTCCTTCAGAATGATATGTTCTGGTCTTATGTTTGTGGCCACTGTCCATGAACCTTCAGGCTGCCTGTTCAGGCTTCCCATGCATCATTTGATGCATCTCTGTGCAGCTCCTGTGCTGCTGTCTGCAACTTGAAGGGCAGGACAGAGTATTTGTGCTAGCCACCATAGGATCTCCTTCTTGAAACAAGGAGTATCCAGTGGCTGTGAATGCTGGGAATAGGTGGACTTCAGGTATAACTGGATCTTCCTCATGCGCAGTCTGGCAAAAGGAAACATGGGTGTGGTCACTGATATTCCTTTGCTGAAAAGGACTGCAGGGGAAAGAAGAAAAAGGAAGTAACTGGACATACATACCACTTTCACTAGTGGTAAGATAGCCTGCATGAGTTTGATGTGTCTGTACACCAAGAAAACAATATTTCAGGTGGGGGATGTTGTGGACTTTTTTGAGCTGATTGTGAATCCTGAGCCATGAATTAGGGACGGGGTGAAGGAGAGATGTGACAAAGGTAAGGCTGAGATGGTGCCTGTATTAATAGGTTGTCTAAGTAGGGGACTATATGTATTCCCTTTGTTCTGCAGAAGGCTATGATGGGTGTGAGGCATTCTGTGAAGACCCTGGGGGTTGTAGAAAGCCCAGACGGTTAAGCAGAGAACTGAAAATGTAATGAGCCAGCAGAAAACTTCATAACTTTCCTGTAAGCAGGATGAAAAGGAATGTGAAGATATGCATCCTTCAGGCTGAGGGATACTAAGAAGGCCTGCAGTATAATAAGAAGTAACAGTCTGTAGAGATAACATTTTGAAGGAAGATACACGTAGAAAAGAGTGGAGAGATACAGAATCGGTCTCCAGTCTCTTTCTTTTCTTGGTACAAGGAAAAATTCTGGAATAGAACATGTTTCTATGTATTGAGAGGGATGAGGCACTATTGAACCCTGTTGAATTAGAGTTTGGATGATGGGACAGGGCATCTGAATCTGGTTGTCCAGAGGTGGGGGGATGCCAACTAATGGGAAACCACTTTCCAACACTTTCTGCACTTATGCTGAATGATGGAGGGGACCTATTTGGTTGTTGTGATGAGTAAACAATTGTTTATGGATGAGGAAAGTCTTTTGAAGAGGAGCAGGGAAGGACTGAGGAGTTGGACAGGGAGCAGAGGGTAGTTACACAGACTTGTCTGGGTAGGGAGACCTCCATGAGCTGGAGTCCTTCTCAGGTTTTTCTTGAAATCTATTCTTAACTTTCTGGCCTTATGGGTAGACCTATATTCCCTCTGAGCAAAAGAGGCAGGCTTGACAGGATAATTCTTATGGTATCTGAGAAACAAACTAACAATGATCTTGTCTGCAGTCCTTTGTGAGTTTGCCCTGCTCCCGAAATTGCTTGAAAAGGCTAACAGCTTCTGGGCCAAACAGTAAATGCCCGTTTGAAGGAGAATCCAACAGTTTTGCTTTAATATCCTCTGGTAATGGTTGAGGACATAGCCATGCAAACCGCTTCGTTACAGAACCTGTTGCAGCTGCCCAGGAAGATGTATTTAGTGCATTACAGCTACAGTTAATGCTGTGCCTGGCCACTTGGGAAGCCTGAGTCACCATCGATAAGGACTGTTGCTTGCCACCTGATTCCTCAGGGACAGATAATACTTTGATTAAATTAGCCAAAATAGATAATAAGTATTTGGTCATCTGAGTCTGGTAGTTAAGGGCTCTAAAGGCCAGAGTTCAAGATGTGTAAACTTTTTTACTCATCCTGTTCACTGCCCCACTGTCCTTGTCAGAAAGAAGAGCATTTGTATTTGTCAAGAAATTGGAGAGTCTGTCAGCAGGCAAGGAAAAGATAGATGATTCTGCCACACAATGTTTACACAAGGACCTTGTAAAATTTATCAGGCTTTTTAGGAGCTGGAGGCTGGGAATCAGGTGCCATGGAAATGGATGCAAAAGCTTCTAGGAAGGTCTCTAGAACAAGCAGTATAGGAATAGGAAGGGGGTGATTCCCACCTCCAGAAGGCTACAGTACCTTTGTTGAATACCAGAGATTTCTATGGATTTCCATTCAAAGTGCTTCATCATACTTATAATAGTTTCCCCAAATGAAGCTTTTTCCACTGGGGGATCATGGGAAACAGCAATCTCATCATCCAAGCCCACTTTGCCTGGTAAATTGAGCTGAGATAAATATGCAAAAGTGGGCTGATCAGGATCTGAGTCATTGTCTTCCTCATAAGAAAAGGATTCTAAACAGGTTAGGCCCTGTGAAGGAGGGAGACCTGAGAGCCATAATGGGTTTAAATAGCCCCTGAGAGATGTCCATCCACTCCCTTTTCTGGGACATCTGGGGAGAAGAAATATTTGGGGTTTTCTTTTCCTTTTCCTTTGGTGTGACATCTGCTTTTATTAATTGGGGGGGCTCTGACCCATAAAGCATTTTGATGATAGATCCTGGGATTTCTTCCCTTATGCTAACCTGTGGCGTGCCCTTTGGTCCCCATGAAATAATAATAAAGGGTTCCCCCTTCTCAATATCACTGGTAACTGCAGTCACTTAATATATACAAACCTCAGACACCGTGCTGTCACACATGCAGCCAGTGTGCTTGCTTTTGGAGGGTGTTTTTCGTTCTGTCATGGTTATGCAACCATTGAGTTAGTATATTTAAGGAAGGGGATGTGGGAGTCTTTGCTTCCACAAGGGGTGCACAGAGTCTTACACCCTACAAAAGCATTGTGCTACTGTCGAGCATTTTTTTGGAAGTTATCTTGTGAAACATTTTTGATTGATGATTTAACTGTTCACGCATTTGGAAGCCACTGTTTATAGGGGAAGCTATTTTTTCACCTCACCAATGAGTTTATATCTATATCAAACAATGTGTCACTCTTTTCTGTCTATAGGAAATGTTCTAGTGTTTACAAGAAGGAAATGGGTGATGCCTGTCTGAGAGATTCAGGGAGGACTACAGGGCAGTCAGAAAAGCAGAAATATGCAGATCTTCTATATCTTACTTTACATCCACTAGACACTGATTAAGTGACCTGTTTGCATTCTCTAGCAGAGATCAAATGATACTGACCATTGAACAACTGCATAAAACAATCGTATTACTCAACTTGGGCCCCAACAGCCCTGCTTTCCAAAAAATAGGGTCATGCTTCCCTGCTACCTTCTGTTAGCCATTTTGTTTCAACGCACCGTATTCATGTTTTCAAGTCTAACCACTTCCACTATATAATTGTGCTGTTGCTTGCCGAAGGACTGTATAAAAAACATATTATTGTACCTTAACAGACCTAAATAAAGTGGATAATTCTGGAAACATTATAAGCAAGTCTTGAAACTTGATCTCCTCTGATAAGTGATGCTTTACCTCAGGATTTCAGGTCCTCTCCCTCCCTGCTGGCTAACTCCACATAAAACTAAACCACAATGATAGTCAAGGCAGACACAGAGTCCCAGAGAGTTAAAACTCACCTCTGAGGAACAAATGCCAAGAAGCAAAAAAAAAAAAAAAGTGATGTGTAAGTACTACACTTTTTTCCTTATCTATATAGATAGCTATCAGGATTGATCTGTATATGTGTTTCACCCAGGGAAGACACAGATGGAAGAACACAAAAAGCCAAAGAAATAAGCCCCTCAAATATAGTCTAGATACACTGTCAATGTTCAAACCTCTCCTGATTCCCTAGTACTGCAGTACAATAACCAGCTTCAAGAGGAAATACTGAAAGCCTCCACATCCTCTTTCATTAGTAAAATTGTTGTTCTGCTCATACGCCTTTCTGCCCCTTAAACATCCCTCTGCAACCTTTTGTGTAAAATCTAAAATAAATCAGATTAAAATTGAAAAAAAAAAAAAAAACAGCTTTTGACTTTTCACAACTTGACATAGTTATAGCACTCTTTCCACAACAAAATTGGTAATAATAAAGAAATTACAAAATTAAAAGAAAAGTAAATTAAAATGCATCTAAAGTCATCAGACTCAATTGTACCATATTTTCTTTTAAACACATTGCTTTTGGAGCTATAACAATATCCTTGACTCTGGTGAAGGCCTGCTCCATTCACTCTTGCTGTGCTCAAGCTCATTCTGCAGCCCACCCTACCACCAATTCCTACCCACTCCTACATCATCAAGATTTATACTGACCATAAGTCCACTCACTCCTCTTTCTTACTAGCATATGAACATATACCACTGTTCCTCAACACACACCCTCTCAAATATTACCTCCTGCTAGTAACTTCCCAGCAAACATCCATTCCTATACAGTCATACAACATACTCATCTATTCCTACACTACCCCAGTTATGCATCGCATCTACACCTCACCCTCTCTTCTACCCCAAGACCAAATACACAGCATTGCAAATGTTATACATTACCCTAATCATAGTATTACCAGCATTCTCATACAGCACATCACACTTACATACCAACATCTCAAACTCTTCAAACAATCAAACCTCCCCCCACAAGTCCACAACTCATACATTCTTTATTGCATCTAACATGTTCAACATCTCTTATTCCCATCCCTTCCTACAGAACTACTCTCATTGCAAACCAGATATCCTAAAATTATAAACAAAGCAAAAGCACAAATCCAAATTTCTACCCCCCCCCCCCTCGCTCATTCTTCCAACTATTAACTACTTATCTGACAACATTCATCCAAATCCAGGGCCCATTAATCCACCACAGCACAATAATAATCCTTTAACTTCCACTATCACCCCTACTACCATAAGCCCCAAAAACTCAAATAACCTAACATTTTACCATATCAACATGTAAGGTATCTGCTATAGACTGCCAGACGTACATGCTTAGATTGCTATGACATTTCCTGATATTTTATTAGTCACAGAAACCTGGCTTAAACCAGCCATTAAATATACTTCTTCCAGTCTAAAATATTCTGAGGCTAGACTGACACAAGAAAAAAGCAGGTGGAATTGCAATAATATATAAAAACACCCTACAGATCAGCCCTTCCTATTTTACAATCCCTATTTTTAAAAATGCAGAACTAATTACCACCACTCAAAATTAGCAGCCATAAATTGTTAATCATAACAATATCCCAACTCTTAAGGACATACTATACTGGTATGAATACCATATTCAACAGCAGACAATCATTATGGGAGAAATAAATTTAGATTGGCTCAACCTATCCTCAAACAATCCAACTAAAAATATACAGCTATATAAAATGCTATCAACTCTGCAACTAGATTCATCAAGGAAATCTGTACTAGACAGTGTCCTAACATCCACACTCAAAAACAGCTTCAACATGCACTTGGTCTCAAACAAAAAATAGCCACCTTCCCATTTATGCCTTCAGACACAGCAAGCATAACCCCCACAACCCCCCCCCCAATACAGCAAAGTCAGCAACCACTCTAACTTCTATATTGAGACCTTCAAAATTAACTTGGCCACCTACAATTGGAACATATTAAAACACCTTCTACAGATTCAATGTAACATTTTTAAACATCTTACATAGTTATGTCCCTATCAGAACCAAAAGGGCAAAAGCCAAACCTGCATCATGACTAAACCAAAACACCAAGGCAGCTTGGTCCCATAAGCCTGACTAGCTTGGTCTGCAAAGCTATGGAAAGGATCATCATGGACCTCATAAATAA
The DNA here is from genome assembly GCF_019279795.1 of Protopterus annectens. Taxonomy (NCBI): domain Eukaryota; kingdom Metazoa; phylum Chordata; order Ceratodontiformes; family Protopteridae; genus Protopterus; species Protopterus annectens. The sequence goes on along the minus strand of NC_056732.1, from coordinate 381,827,757 downwards.
AGATATTGGGGACCTACAGACACTGGATCCTACCCAGTTCGGCTTTGTTAAGGGCAGATCCTGCCTCTTAAACCTGGTTGATTTCTTTGAAACAGTCACCAAGGCCATTGACGAGGGGAAGGTGGTCCACACAGCCTACCTGGACCTCGCAAAAGCCTTCGATACAATACCCCACTCGGGCATTATAGATAAGCTCACCAGCTTAAATATAAACCCCTATGTCACTAGATGGATTGCAAACTGGCTCAAGGACAGAACCCACATGGTTAGAATTGCTGGTGCCATGTCAGACTCCAAACCAGTTACAAGTGGTGTCCCACAAGGCTCAGTCCTGGGACCTCTCTTGTTCGGTATATATTTCTCGGAGGTACAGGCCAACATGGAAGGACTGTGACTGCAAACTGGGCGCCATAATCGACTCTCCAGAGTTGACACAAGCATCCTCCAAAAGGGCCTCATAGAAACAGACAACTGGTGCCAGAGCCATGGCCTCAAGCTAAATGCCAAAAGGTGTATAGTCATCCCCTTTGGCAAAAACAAAGTGCCCACAAATTACCACATAGGTGGTAATCCATTAAGTACAGAAGAAGTAATTAGGGACCTGGGGACCCAAGTTGATAGCAATCTCGCATTTGACAACCACGTGGCCAAAGTGGTTAGAAAAACATTTTATATAGCCCACCTAATCATGAAGGGATTCACATCTAGATTAGGGGAGGTCATCATGCCTCATTACTCATCCCTCATCAGGCCCATAATTGAGTACAATGCCCCTTTTGGGATGTACCTTACCAGACACCTGCAGCAACTGGAAAGACCCCAAAAGTACCTCACCAAGAGGATCAAAGGGCTCAAACAGATGCCATATGCTGCCTGGTTAAAGAAACTCCAGCTCTACTCAGTGGCATACCGCCTGTTCAGAGGCGATCTGTGCCTGACGTATAAAGCCATGTCCAACCCGGAATTAATGGACATGCTGCACCTCAGAAAATCCAAATCCCATCGAGCTACACGCTCGAGAGACTTGAACCTCAGCACTGAAATAAATAGGACATGCTGGAGGGACAGATTCATAACCCAGAGGCTCCCTTCACTCTGGAATAAAATCCCAGTCCAGGTTAGGCAGAGTCCCTCATTGACTCTCTTCAAGAGGAATCTTGATGAGTGGATGGGAGAACGTAGGTTTACCCCCGGTATCACTTCTGTGTTACTGTTAGACAGAGGCACAGTATACTAACCTCGAAAAAGGGCATAGCAAAATAAATTTAAAATGGGTGGTGAAAGCCAAACACATTCTGGCTAGGCTTATAAATGACCTAGGGCAGATAGCCTAGTATGAACCTATGAACCTATGAACCTATGAAAACAAGAAACAAAGTTTAGTACAATTGGGTCTACAACAACCCCCTCCCAAAAAATTTACTAACATCACAAACACCTAAGGAATTTCACTAAAGAAATGCAAATGTTAAATGACAAAAAATTGCTATACCAGGTTTTGGAATGTTAATAAACACATCCTAAGCTTGGATGTGCCTCTATCAATAATCGCTTAAACCTAGGCAAGGTTAGCCAGCCTACCAAACTACCTCCCAAAACAGTGAAAGCATAGCCATTCTATTCAACAAACATTTCATCAAATCATTTCCTATACTTCTCAGGCACCTACAACCCAATCCTTTATGTCCTACCACGCAAACTCACAACCCACCCCTTCACCTTCATATAACTTAATAACTTATTTCTGTTATTAAGAAACATCTAACCAAGCTAAAACCTGCCATCACAGCTCCAGATAATGTCACTACAAAATATTTTAAAATTACTGTCAAACCCAGTATCCATCCGTATCAATCAACTCCATTAAAGAAATTTATGTTCCACATTTGTGGAAAAAATACTTTATCATGCTGATGCACAAAGGCGGCCCATCCACTGACCTAACTGACTACAGATCTATAGCTACATTCTCACCACTATTCAAAATCTTAGAGAAATCCACTCAAAGACAGCTAGAAGCATACATCTCTGATAATAATATCCTCTCACTGGCTTCCGGTCTAACCATAGTACACTCCTAACCATCACTGAAACAGTCATCCAATATAGAAACTCACATAACCTGGCTTAAACTCTGTTCTTAGACCTATGAAAAGATTTTCACACCTAACGTAGCCCACACTAGGTCCACAGCTACCAACTTAGCAGGCAGCAAGCCATTAAATGGCAACAAGAATTTTTCCCCTTCCTACCTTGTCCACAAGTGTACCACGAGATTCCATTTTAGGCCACTTACTCTTCAATATATTCATTAATGACCTGCCCTCAACCACCAGCCATGCTATAATTATACAATACACAGATATCTCCATATTAATCTGCTCTATAAAACACTATTCCTTCTCTAAGAACTTTCTCTGCAAGTCTTCCTATCCATTGAAAACTGGCTTGAAGACTCTAATCTCCTGCTAAATTGCCAAACACCTAAGTTAATGCTATTTACCCCAAAACAGTTGTCCTTTCAAAAGTCACAGTTTTCAGTAACATCAAAAAACAATACTAAAATCAAGGTAACGCCTTACACCAAGCTCGTGGTTGTCATAATAGTCGAACACCTCACATTCAACCATCATATTCATCAAACAACACATAAAACACACCAGAAATTAGGGGCTTTTTACAGAATCAAAATACCTCTCAAACTCAGCAAGAGAAAATATTGTTAGAGCTTATCTACTCTCCTCCCTACTTTATGTTTCCCCCCATTCACTAACCTACACTCCACTCAGTCTGTAAAACTCGAGCAGTGGTACAAAAAAATCACCAAGTTTGTCACCAATCAACCTTACAGTGCCTACCATTACATTGTAATTAAATGACTACAATGGCTAGAAGTTCAGCATGCAACCACCCGTGCTTAGCTAATAACTACCCATAACTTGGTATACTCACCAGACAAATACTCAAACTTACAACAAATCATACAGCAATAATCCCCTTAGCAGACCCTTTTGTTCCACCAACAAAGTCCTGCTCACAGTGTGGCCGCTCAGAACAAGAACAAGAAGATGTAAGGAACAGGGTACAGTATAGCCCAATTTAGGTCATGGAGGGGATGGGTAGTCCAGGCTCCAGGGAAAAGTTAAAGCAATTCAGAATTTCCTCCCTTTCCCATGGGAGCAGAGTATCAAGCTTGTTAGAGTTTGCTACAGGGAGTGGCAGTCACAAAAAGTGATGCCATGCAGTGTGGCTTTATTTGGCATCGGGGAGCCACTTGCATAGGAAATGGCTATATTAGACAGCTTTCAGGAAGTTCATTAATGTTTTTTTCTTTTCTTTTGGTATAATTAGTAAGACCATTTCTTGGCATCATAGGCCTCGGTTTGAGATATGGGAAGGCTAAGAGGCAAAGCTGTGCTGTAACAACAAAAAAAGTGGTGTCAGTGTTTATTAAGTAGGTTTCTTGTATTTTTGTATATATGTGAAGGAATCCGATGGTGCTGAAACAGTGCTTTAATGGTTTATTATACCTGCAATCTAAGTGACAAGGGCTCAAGCCCAGGGCAGTGTGGGTGAAATAAAAAAAATACAAAATGTAATTAAAATACATGGGTAGCAGAGGCATAAATAAAGGCAGACATTTTTTAATTAGTGGGGAGCTGAGGATGTGGTATAAGCATGTCCATTGTGAGGGGAGGGACGTTACATGCTAAGGGACTAGGTTACAATGGACAACAATAACAATGGTAGCAGTGGGTCTTCAGGTGCTAATTGTTATAGTTTCAGGAGTTAAGTGGAAGTTAGTTATACTTTGATAGGAAGTTTACACACCTTCTGTCAGGACAAGAGAGCATGCTTCTCAACCTCTTAGTGTAAGAATTCTGGACAAAGCCAAAAATAATGTGTGTGGGGAGGATGACCAAAATCAGGGACAGATTTTAAATATTGGTGTTATAAACTTAGGAAGTTGCTAGAATAGCAGATTTTTCCATTAGCATGCATTTCTTGAATGATATTAAGGCTGAAACTCAGATGTCTGTCATTATTTAATGTCTTCAAGTCCTCAGTGATTTGCCAAAAAAACATAAATTTTAGGAGGAGCCAGACAAATCATTCTGCAAAATTCCTCTGGGTGCTCCGTTTTCCTCCCATGTTACAAAGACATGCATCTGGAGCCTTTCTCCCCTGGCCTCCACTGAAAATTGGCTTTGGTCCAAGTCAGACTTTCCCGGTTAACAAATGTTAAATAAAAAAAAAAAAATATATATATATATATATATATATGGATCTATTTCATTCTGCTAAATTTCCATTTCACAGAAATTCACGCACTTTCACGTAAATAAGTAGGTAAAACAAAAAAAAGTAGTTAAATAAAGACAAACATGCAGTTTGCATGTTAACTTAGTTGTACATCAACATTTAGTGTTGATGTACAACTAAGCGGATTGTTGTTGAGATCGTAGTACAGTGGGGATGAGGGAACATTCCCTTTTCTCCACTGTAGTGCGATCTCGGAGTGAGAATATTAATGTAGGGGGGTGTGGGGGGCACAGCCCCTCCACATAGGGGTGCAGGGTAGCTTGCCCCCTGCATAAAAGTGTTTTCTGTGTTTTTTTTTTTTTTTGGATTTACACGAAAGTGTGTTTTCGTTGAAACGCACTTTCGTGTAAATGCATTCACGGATTTACGTTTCGTTTTACGTTATGTTTCGTTGAAACATAAATTCGATGAAAGACAGTAGATCCATATATATGTATATATATATATATATATATATATATATATATATATATATGCACATACGAGTATATGACACTTGGTCATGTGCTCAAATAATACAAAATTCAAATGATCGAGGAATACTCTGATCTTCCATAAAATCCATGAATAAAAAAAATCAGTGGATTTGTAAGAAGCCAAGCCCCATTGCAGCACCACACCCCCTGCTAATTGCATATGCCAACTCTGATTTCGCTCTACAGTAGAGTAAGAAGAAATTCCCTGATCTACAGTGTTCTTGATCTTGTGCAGAAACAAAGCTGGCAACATTCAATTAGCTGATTACCAATCAACAGTGTCAGCTTTTTTTTGTGAGACAATCACATGATTTGCCTAACTGAATGACACTCATATACAGATATGTATATATAAAACTGTTTACTGAATGAAACTTATCAGGTGAACTCATATAATGTACTACTCTTGTTTGGATGAGTACAGACAAATAGTACTGAACCTATCTAGTCCAACCATCAAGAAATCCTTATTAACTCTCTCTCTCTCTCGCTCTTTCTCTCCCAGTGAAACAAGCACATAGTAAATCTGACTCTTGCTGCTCCAAAATGCATCATATCCCACTACCTAAAGAACTTACACAGTTGAATTTCACCTGCAGTTTCAAAAGTTCACAAGGAAAAATTACACTGAGTTAAATCTATGTAAGACAATTTCCAAAACTTGAACTAATAATTTAATTTAAGTCATGCACTACTGTGTTCTATTTGTAGTGTTGAATCTGCTGGAAGGATATCCCCACCCTCACTTACTCACCCACACTCACAGGCCTTTTACTGCTGAAGATGAAGCTACATTATCACATCAGCATATTTTACTCTTATCAGTGTAATATATCCCTGGAAAGATATTGAAAAGCCCATAACTATAAAATTAGATGCTGTGAATCAAGTCAAGTATTTAGAGTTCAGACACATTTGTATCCATGAACATTCTATCTCACTGATTGTTTATGGTGGTAAACCATCTGGGGGGGGCTCCATTCGCTTTGCTCACTCCACTTCCCTGCCCTTCCCCCATATGCCCCCCACCCCCAGCACCTCTACTTATATCTCAAGCAAACCACTCCCCTCATTCCTATGATCCAATTATATACAACTTTACCTTGTTCACACCCACATTTCATTCACACCTTACTTACTTTTTTTAACCAAACTTATCTGCTTTCCCTTACTTCCATCACTTTGAATTCTCATCCCCTCTACTATAATTCTTTGCATCTTACTCTACTTCACCATCACAATACAATCACCACCTCAAACTGTCTTACATTATCTCTAGGCTTACCACCTTCTCTTCTAATATACACACAAATTAACATTACTGACAAATCACATCTCCCCCACCCCTCCTTATCACAAACCACCAGGCAAAACAGCTAACTATATTGTCAAAGCCCACCTTGAAGTCAAAACATTTCCAACCTTACCTTCAGCTGCCCATATATCACAGAATAACATAATTTCTATTTACACCTGATATTACATTCTAACACATAAATACAACTTTTTCTATTTTTAGACCTACTGTCACAGTTAACATGCTCCTCCTAACCTGCCTAGCTTTTTTACTCTAAATTCTCAACCTCACTACAGCTATATCCTCAGTTACTCCCACACACTAATACACATCAATGACCTCCTCCAACCATCACCCCAATAAACACAGATTCCCACATATCTCCTCCCAGCTTTTCCCCTACACCCTCCCATATATAAGCCACAAACTGGCCGCCTCACCTCCTAATAAACCACACTTGACACCAGTACCATAACCTAGGAATAAAAAACACTTCCCATGGTACTCATTCCTCATTACCTATCTACTCAAATGTGGAGACATACATCCTAACCCTGGCCCACCCTCATCCTAACCAAAAGAGTATCCCCAAAGATTTAAACATACTTACACTGAACCTTAGAAGTATATGTAATAAAATAGCTCCACTGCATGCCTGATTTGATCAAAATAAACCTGACATACTAGCACTTACAGAAACATGGCTTCACTCCAATGAAAAGACTCAGAAATAACAACTCCAAACTTTGCAATAACCAGAAGAGAAAGATCTAAAAAAAAGTGAGGGAGGGATAGCCCTTCTATATTCCTCTGCACTCAACATCACACCTTACACCAGTAATATTCCCATCTTTTCCAGTGCTGAGGTAGTAATCTCTTTTTTGAACCTCAACATGTCAAAAATAATTTGCATAATAGTAGTATATATCCTACCAGGTAACAATATACCAGTGTTGGAATATATTTTATCCTGGACATTCCAAACAATAAACCTTGAAACAATAATCTTAGGAGATGTAGATATAGATTGGCAAAATATAGCTTCCAACTCTCCTACAAATAGTATAAATATGTACGTTTTGTCTCAGCTTATCAATACTTCAGCAAGATACAGCAAAGATTTTACCTGCCAATCCACCCTAGACTGGATCCTAGTACCTCACCCCGCCGATTACCAGTCTTCTGGTACACTGTCTAGCCCCCTCAGCGATCATCTGCCAGCTTATTCCCTTAGAACAAGCTCCCAACAACTAAGAGTACACATTGTAAAATCAGGAACTCAACTCATTTTTGTCAGCATAAATTCAACAATCTCCTACATGAAATAGACTTTGACACCCCTTAAACAACTACCCCTTAATGATGCTGTACTATACTTTAATAATACCTTTCTTCACATACTTAATACCCTAACTCCCATTCATATGAAAATAATCAAAAAGAACTCAGCCCCATGGCTCTCTAAGGAATGTAAACACCTGATGAAGCAAAGGGATCAAGCTTGGATAACCTGGAAACAGAACAAAAATGAACAAAGCCATGTTATTTCAAAATACTTTGTAACAAAGTGACAAAAAAATAAACAGAGATAAGAAGTCATATTATTCCCAGCTTCAACTCTAACATAAAATCAACCCCAATAAATGTTGGCATTCCATATGTTCTCTACTTAACCCTGGAACAAATAGAGAGCACACCCTATCACCAGATACCCCTCCATCACAAATAGCGGAAAACTTTAACAAACATTTCATAAAATCAATATCAGACATACTAACTAGCACCCCTAATGCTGGACCCCCCTACCCTTCAACCTATTCAGACACCAACCCCAGATCATCAACTACTTCTAACCCTGTCATTGATAACCCCCCTACTCAACAAAATGTCATACAAACCCCATTCTTACTTCAGCCCATACCCTCTGACACCATTAAGAAACTGCTACATAAACTAAAACCCTGCTCTACCTCAGCTGATAATCTTCCACCACATTACCTCAAACTGGCTGCTAAGTCAATCACCTACCCAATCGGTACCCTTATCAATAGGTCTTTATCTAAATCAGAAGTACCTACCATATGGAAACAATTTCACATCACCCCCATCCACAAAGGAGGCAACTCTTTTGATCCATCCAATTTCCATCCTATATCCATCTTCTCACCCATATCCAAAATTCTTGAGAGAGGTATCCATCAGCAGGTAATGCAATATCTATTGCATAACAATCTTTTAACCAATACCCAACATGGCTTCCTACCTAGCCACAGCACAAGTACAGAACCATTATCTTTTACAGACACCGTAAACAAGGCCAGAGATGCAGGATGTTATACACCTTCAGTATTCCTTGATCTCTCCAAGGCTGTTGACACAGTGTCTCACCCCTTACTTTTGAACACATTGTCTAACTTAGGCTTCTCACATAACACAGTAAAATGGTTTCAGAGCTCCCGCAAGGATCATAAACAAGCAGTGAAATGGTCCAATGAACTCTCACCCTTTCTCCACAACCCTACTGGAGTCCCTCAAGGATCCATCCTAGGACCCTACTCTTCAACATTTTCACAAACAACCTTCACAGTGCTTCTCACCCTGGGACCCTCATTCAATATGCCGATGATTCCACCATAATCTGTACTGCAAAATCACTACTAGAGCTACTTTCAAAACTCAACAGTCCTTTACTGCAGTTGAATCCTGGCTAAGAAATGCCCAACTCTTTCTTAATCCAAAGAAGACTAAACTAGTACTCTTTCATCCCAAAAAACACCTCCCCTGTCACTGATCATTTTGACATCCTTGCATCTGACAACACTGTCATAGAAATGGTGCAGGAAACCAAACTTCTAGGAGTTATCATTGACAATAAAATTTCACTTGACACCCCCCACCATATACAGCAAAATATAAAGAAAATTTATCAAGAACTGGGACTCATATATAAACAAACATGTCTTTAATGCAGCAACCAAAATTACCCTTGCAAAAACATTTTTATTTCCCTCCCTTCTTTATGGTGCCCCTATCCTAACTAGCTTACAAACTTCTATCGTAAAGAAGATGGAACAGTGCTACAACAAAGTTGCAAAGTTTGCCACAAACTCTAAATATCACACACACCACTGTACACCACTCCTACAATTAAACTGGCTTGAACACCCCAACCAACTTGCCTTTATTCAGGTATCCACCTTGCACAACCTTATTTTTTAGCCTACTGCCTGGCCTACACTAAACAATCTAGTCACGCCTTACACACCAAATCGATCCCTAAGATCAGAAGGCAAACATCTCTTAGCTATCTCAAAACCCATAAGAAAACCAGGTCACTCTCTGTAATCATACTCTGTCTCTATACTTTGGAATTCACTACCTCTAGCTACCAGGTCTATGCCTGGCCTAACCCATTTCAAAGCCTCTTTAAAAAATCATCTCAAAAAGACATGGCTCTGCTCCTGCATAAAGCCTGCCTGATGCTCAGCACTTCCTCTTCTTCCACACTAGCCTCATCCTCCTCTTCTGTCACATTTCAATCCTTCACAGTGTGCAAGATTCAAAGGCTCTTCTAACTCCTTCTCTATTTCTATACCATATCCTTCAGCTACTGCTCAGGCTGTGTTGCTTCAATTCTTTTTAACCCTCTTGCTATCGTTCTGCATCACTAACTTTCTGGCTATTATTTTCCTAATGGAAACTAACATTCTATTTTTCATGTACTATAACACTCAATGTCATAAACTGCCCTACCTACGTACTATTTTTGAACACTATCGACGTCATGTATGGTAAGAGTAACTATTATTGTCTATAATCTTTTAACTCTATAGAATCGTCTAGATGTGTAGTATATATTGTAACATCTTGTAACATAGTTTGTTCTTTCAACTTATTTTGTATAGTATTTCTAATGTCATTTGTATTGTACTGAATTATACTGAATTTGTATTGTACTGCATGTGGAGCTTTCCCCCCAGGCTGCTGCTGAAAATGTGTTCTGTAGACCCACTCAGACCACCCTGGTAAACAAATGTCAGGTAAATAAAAATAAATAAATTGCAGTAACAAATTTACAAAATAGTAACATTCCCACAGTCACAGAATATAAATAGTCATTACTCATGACTGCTGTCTTAGCCTCACCACCTACATGGCTATAATTCTGCACAAAGTCTTCTCCCAAATGAAGCTTTGTTATAAAATGTATTACCTCCTTACACCTGTTGCTAAATCGGCCATAGTTAAAAATATTTTCCTCCCCACATTGGAATATGGTGTTCCTCTACTGCACTTTCATTCTTCCTGCAATAAAAAACTTCTTAAAACCACAGTAAACAAGAACTGCAGATTTGTCCAAATGGCAGGCATCCGCACTCATCAGTGCCTTCTTCTACAAAAACTGAATTTGCTCCCTGTAACTGTAAAATCCACCTTGTTACTCAATTCCCTGGTATTTAAAATTTTAAACGAGGAACACCATTAGAGTAACTAATTACTCCTTTAGAAATTCTCAACCTGATCAAATTTCACTTCATTGACTACCCTTTAAAACAACATTTGGTGAAGGCTTGGACCTCACCTCAGGCTTCGTGCCCACTGAGTGGCACACAGCTACAGTTATCCCACTCTACAAGGGGGAATCCACCTTGGATCCGGTGAACTACCGTCCCATCAGTCTGATCTGCAAGGGCATGGAACGCATTATCATGGAACTTATAAACAAAGACATTGGCAACCTTCAAGCACTGGACCCCACCCAGTTTGAGTTTGTGAAGGGGCAATTTTGTCTCCTGAACCTGATTGACTTCTTCGAATCAGTCTCCAGAGCTGTGGATGAAGGTAAGGCAGTCCACTCAGCCTATCTGGACCTCGCCAAGGCCTTTGACACCATCCCTCACCCTGGAATCATAGATAAACTTATTAAGCTGGGCATAAATCCCTACATCACTCAATGGGTTGCCAACTGGCTTACTGACAGAACCCAGACTGTAGAAGTAGCAGACTCCAAATCCAGCACTAGACAAGTGACAAGTAGAGTACCTCAGGGTTCAATCTTGGGACCGCTCTTGTTTGGCATCTACTTCTCTAAAGTACAGACCAACACTAAGGGACTCTGGCTAACAACGTTTGCAGATGACTGCAAACTGGGAGCCATTACTGAATCCCCAAATGATGTGTATATTCTACAAAAGGGCCTTACAGAAACAGATGCTTGGTGCCAGAGCCATGGGCTCAAGTTTAATGCCAAGAAGTGTATAGTTATCCCTTTTGGGAAAAACCATGTACCCGTAAATTACCACATAGGTGGCAGTACACTAAACACAGAAAGTGTGATGAGAGACTTAGGGACACAGATGGACAGTGGTCTCACCTTCGATAACCACATCGCCACAACAGTCAGGAAATCCTTCTATGTGGCACACCTCATCACGAAGGGCTTTTCATCCAGAAAAAAGGAGGTCAATGTCCTACTGTACTCATCCCTCATTAGAACCATTATAGAGTACAATGCCCCATTTGGCATGTACCTCACAAGACATGTGCAACAGCTGATGAGGCCGCAGAAATACCTCACTAAAAGAATCACAGGCCTAAAGCAGATGCCCTATGCTGACCATCTAAAAATACTCCAGCTATACTCTGTAGCATATCGTCTACTCAGAGGTGATCTCTGCTAAACATACAAGGCCATATCAAACCCTGAGCTGTTGGACATGCTCCACTTAAAGAAATCTCAATCCCTCAGAGCCACACACTCCAGGGATCTAAACCTTGTCATCACAATGAACAAAACATGCTGGAGGGATAGGTTCCTGACCCAGAGACTTCCCATACTCTGGAATAGACTACCCATGCATGTCAAGCAGAGTGCCTCCTTGGCCATCTTCAAAAGGAACCTTGACGATTGGATAGGAGATAGCAAATTCACCCCGGGGATCATGTCAATCATCCTGCTAGACAGGGGTCCAGGGAAGTAAATACTGTGGGAAGAAATAGCCAGGGAATTGTTATGGCTAGACTTGTATAGGCCCTAGAGCCGATAGCCTAGTACCAACCTATGAACCTATGAACCTATAAGAAATACCTCACAAAGAGGATTACTGGCCTCAAACAGATGCCCTACGCAGACCGTCTCACAAAGCTCCAGCTTTACTCCATCACATATTGTCTACTCAGAGGCGATCTCTGCCTAACATACAAAGCTATGTCAAACCCAGAGCTGTTGGACATGCTTCTTCTTCTTCTTCTTCTTCTTCTTTTTTCGGCTGCTCCCATTAGGGGTCACCACAGCAGATCAACTGTTTCCATTTCTTCCTGTCCTCTGCATCTTGCTCTGTCACACCAACCACCTGCATGTCCTCTCTCACCACATCCATAAACCTTATCTTAGGCCTTCCTCTTTTCCTGTTACCTGGCAGCTTCATCCTTAGCATCTTTTTCCCAATATACTCTGCATTCCTCCTCAGCACATGTCCAAACCAACGTAATCTTGCCTCTCTGGCTTTGTCTTCAAACCTTCCAACCTGGGCTGACCCTCTAATATACTTATTCCTAATCCTGTCCATCCTTGTCACACCCAGTGCAAATCTCAACATCTTCAACTCTGCCACGTCAAGCTCTGACTCCTGCCTTTTTGTCAATGCAATAGTCTCCAACCCATATAACATAGCTGGTCTCACTACCCTCTTGTAGACCTTCCCTTTCACTCTTACTGGTACTCGTCTGTCACAAATCACTCCTGACACTCTTCTCTACCCACTCCATCCTGCCTGTACTCTCTTCTTCACCTCTCTTCCACACTCACCATTACTCTGAACTGTTGATCCCAAGTACTTAAACTCATTCACCTTCACCACATCTACTCCCTGCATCCTCACCATTCCTCTGTCCTCCCTCTCATTCACACACATATATTCTGTCTTAGTCCTGCTGACCTTCATTCCTCTTCTCTCTAGAGCATATCTCCACCTCTGCAGGGTCTCCTCCACCTGTTCCCTACTCTCACTACAGATCACAATGTCATCTGCAAACATCATAGTCCATGGGGACTCCTGTCTGATCTTGTCTGTCAACCTGTCCATCACCATTGCAAATAAGAAAGGGTTCAGATCTGATCCTTGATGTAATCCCACCTCCACCTGAAATGCATCCATCACTCCCACCGCAGACCTCACCGCTGTCAAACTACCCTCGTACATATCCTGTAATACTCTTACATACTTCTCTGACACTCCCGACTTCCTCATACAATACCACAACTCCTCTCTAGGCACCCTGTCATATGCTTTCTCTAAATCCACAAAGACACAATGCAACTCCTTCTGACCTTCTCTGTACTTCTCCATCAACACTCTCAGAGCAAACATTGCATCTGTTGTGCTCTTTCCTGGCATGAAACCATACTGCTGATCACTAATCATCACCTCCCTTCTTAACCTTCAGTCATCTAATAGGAACCATATATATATATATATATACTAACTGCAGGATCGCACTATAGTATATATATATATATATATATATATATATATATATATATATATATATATATATATATATATCTATAGATTCCCTTCACAAGCTCGAAGTTTCAAAACTTTGAACTGCAAATGGTCGAGACCAACAGATCGAGGTCTTGAAACTTCAAATGTTTTGAATGTAGATCGCTGTACAGTGTGGAACAGAAATTTACCATTTTCCTCACTGTAGTGTGATCTTGGAGTTGGTATATTTATTTAGCAGGGGGTGTGGGGGTGTAGAGGGGCTTAACCCCCTGCAAAAAAAAATAAAAAATTGTTTTTATTTTTTTATTACAATTTCAAACTTTCAAAAGTTGTCTCCCCATTATGTTAGTCCTTGTCCAGATTTTTCTGGAATTAAAAAGTTGAAAGGTATGCAGCCCCCCCATGGAGGCAAAAATCAGGTGCAAATACTTTACAGGTATATGCAGCATGTAAGGTACATGCATTTACAAAGGATAGCTTATGAACAAACAGACAAGTATTTCACTGAAAAGCTTTGCAAGCATAGTGTCCTTCATAACAAACACAGAAAATCCCAAATTAGAACACATTAAGGTGGCTATCCTCAATGCCAGATGTCTCAGTAATAAACTGCCCTTCTGAATTTAGAAAACATCTACATTATTCTAATTACTGAAACTTAATTTAAATGCAAAGAAAGCACTCCTTCTATAACTGGGTTTTCTATCTTTCATGCTTTCATGCCTACTGGAGACTACGATGACTTATCAATATTTGTCAAGGACCATATTATGTCAAAGTAGATTCCTAGGTCCCACAAGCAAAACTCATTGCATTTCAAATCACCCCAGACAGGAGAAATTATCAACTCATCCTGTTATAGGATAACCTCCATATCCCCTGATGATCACCTAAGTTTCTTCAATATACTTGATGTTTTCCCTATCAACAAAAGTTCCATTATATTAGATTACTCTAACTACCAATAAATAAACTAGAACTCATATACCTCTAATGCCTGGAAGTTCTTAACTTAGTAAACAAACAATCTCTGGAATAGATTGCAAATAAACCTTTCAGTCACAATATTGTTAACCTGGCCAAAATGAAAATAACTGCCTCATGCACTAACCCTCTGATATACCCTTCCCCAGTAAAGTCTGACAACACCATTAAACATTTACCTTCAAATTTTCAAAAGTCTCCACAGAAAATATCTCCAAACTCAAGGATTACAAACATGTAAACCTTGTTCTACTGTATGGTGAGACATTGAAATTATTTTATGATCGCACCACCCCCAACATAGACATGGCAACTAGCAACATCACGGAATTCTATTCCCATTTAGATAAATGCATAGAAATGGCAGCCCCTACTAGAGCTAAATATCAGAGGAAGTTCAGAAATAAACTACCCTGGTGGTAAATCAGCATTAATAAGCTTTACATTAATGAGAAAAGAAACTCCTTAAACAATACAACAGATTTAATACCTCTTACATCAAAGAGAGTGGTTAGTAGACCACATTGCTTTACCAAGGATGGTCTGCATCTCTTCACTCTAGGCTATTGAATACTAGCTAATACTTTATCCTATCCTCATAGAGCCTTTTTTATGCAATGCCAAACTGGCAAACCTACTGGCATAGCAAAATCAACACAATTGAGCCTCAAGGTGTTACTACTCAATGCTAGGAGCCTAAAAAAAAACTACACTCTCTCCCAGCCCTCCTCACACTCGAGAATACAGACATCTGTGCAGTTACTGAGTTATGGTTTATAGCCACAGAGAGTACCCTGACAGTGCAAGGCTGCTGGACCTTCCACACTTTTATACCAGTAGCTGCACAAACAGGGACTAAAGGTGGATGCCTCTCAATATACCTCAATAACAAGGTCTAGGTTGTTTAAACAGGATGACACGATTGAGTTTCTCCATGTGCAGGTCAACATAGATAAGAACTCTGTGCCATATTTTAGCAAGTTATAGTCACCCTCTATGCCCCATGAAACTCATAATGCATACTTAGACCTAGTGGAGACACTCATTGTCCAACCTAGCACCTTAGTCATTGGGGACTTTAATTATTCCTCTATAGACTGGGAATCCTACATGGCCTCAAATCTGCAGGCACAGAGATTCCTGTACTTCATAAATACAAGCACCCTTGATCAGTTAATGCATAGTCCCACCAAAGGTTCCAACATACTGGACCATGTACTCAGAAATATGGGAGAACACTGCATCTTCCCCTCCACCCCAATGTCTCATCCTCTCTGGTAAGGTCAGACCATAAAGATGTCTCCTTCAGAAACAAAATGAACTCTGTAACCCCAGTAAATCCAGTAATGGTTAGGAACTCCTCCCAGGCAAACTACCTTGTATTACGTAATCGTTTGTCAAAATTCAATGCTGCTCCAAACCCAGAGAACACAGAAGTGTATGCAGAATTGTTTACAGAAGCTCTGTACAACCATATCAGTGACTCCACAGGAACTGCTGTACCTACCAGATGTAAGCCCAAAACTAACTTCAAAAACAAACCACCCTGGTGACATCCCAAATTAAACAAATTACACAACAAAAGGAAAAAAATCATGGCTAAAATCAGGAAGTGTAACTCCTATAAAGATAAACACTCTCAAAACAAATTAAATAAGCAATTAAGAGGGTTATTTAAATCTGACAAAGCCAATTCTGAGGTCAAGATAGCCTCCCAGGCAAAGACAACCATAGGGCCTTCTTCAGCTAAGTCAAAAATCTCAAACGCAGCACACAGCAGTGTGCTGAACTGGTAGTTAATGGTGCCACATTCACTGAGCTGGGCAATATAGGGAATCTACCTGTTGACAAATTCACTTCCAGCTTTACCCTCCATTCACCGCTAGCCACCCCTCAAGAAATACCTTCAAACATAACTCCTACAACTATAAATAGTTAGCATGTTCTAGCTGTGCTCGCTAAGGCCAAGAACACAACCTCATTGGGTCCCAGTAATATACCATGATTTCTCCTGAATAGTCTAAAATACGACCTATCAGGGCCAGTGGAGTTACTGTTTAACTACAGTTTCAAAACAGACTTCATACCTTGAGAATGGAGGACTGCAACAGTCATTTTTCATCATAAGGGTGGACAAGTGACAGATCTCAGAAACTACAGATCCATTAGTCTGACTAGTCTCACGTGGAAAGCCGTGGGAAGAATAATCATGGAAATAATCAACAAAGACATAGGAGGCCTTCAGACATCGGATCCATCCCAGTTTGGCTTTGTCAAAGGAAGCTCATGTCTACTGAAATTTGAGTAGGTCACCAAGGCAATGGATGAGGGTAAAATGGTGAATACTGCCTACCTTGATCTGTGATCTGGCTAAGGCATTTGATACATATAATACCTCACATAAGCATTGTAAACAAGCCCTTAGAATTAGGCATAAACCCTTATATACCATGTTGGATAGGCTGACAAATAGGACCCAGGAATTTAGTATTGCTGTGACTACCTCCTCAAATTGACCGGTCACCAGTGGAGTCCCTCTGGGATCCATGATGGGTCCACTCCTCTTTGGCATCTACATCTCAGAACTCAAGACCAATGTTAAAGGCCTCTGGCTGACTGAGTTAACAGATGATAGCAAATTGGGAGTAGTCAAAGAATCCCAAACATCATACAAGAAGGTCTAACGCAGACAAATAACTGATGCCAAAGCTATGGCTTAAAACTTAATGCCAAAAACTGCTCTGTAGTACCTTTAGGGAAGTCAGCCACCCCAGGAAATTATGTCATCAATAAAACACCCCATAGAATTGATTCATTAGTGAAGGATCTGGCAAAACATGTAGACAGTAACATGGCCTTCACCAAGTGTCCAAGGTAGTAAAGAAATGCTTTTATGTTTCTCAACTTATAACTAAAGGCATGGAATCTAGGTCCAGGGTAGTCATTGTACCCCTATACTTCTCCCTCATCAGACCCATGATTGACTACAGTACCCACTTTGGTATGTACCTGACCAGATGCATGCATCAGCTGGAGCATCCGCAGAAGTTCCTTACAAAGAATGTATAGCATAAACACAGTGTCCTTTGTGGATCACCTCAAAGCCAAAACTCAGTCTCTTACAGACCACTGAGAAGGGATTTATGCCCGGCATACAAGGATCCGTGGACCCCACTCTGATGAACCTTTTGCACATCCACAAAACAAAAACCATCAGAACTACTAGATCTAAAGACCTACATATTGTTCGCATCATAAATAGGACATGTATGAGAGACTGCTATGTATCTCAGAGAATTATTATTCTCTCGAATAAGCTCCCCATCATGTGAAACAAAGTGCCTCCCTAATCCTATTTAACTCATTCCCACCAGTAGAGCTCTTTTGAGTGTGTACCTTTAACTCCTTGTGGGCGTGGCTTCAGCATTTAAAAATTGAAGTTATCACCTTACATTTTTAACAAATACCCATTGACAGAGGTCATATATCAATACAATTGTGTTTGCTATCATGTATGCTTCAAGATAAAATTTTTCAATACCTTCTATGTAACATGGTTTTGGAATTATTAATGCAAATATGAACAGGCAATTTTTGATGTGTAGAGGAGCAGTAGGGTGTAACAGCAGAAACGCCTGGAGACGTCACTCGGCTCTGTAACTTGGACCTTTGAGAAAGGAATACAGCCTGAGGGTGGTGACTGGCAATGTGTATATGGTCCTCTGACTAAATCACCTTGAAATGTCCATGTAATATCAATAAATATATGAACAGTGTCAGAAAGAGAGTCTGAACAGCATTCTGTACAGTGAAACGCGAAAAAACAACAACGTTGAAACTTCAACACGAAAACACGATCAGGGAACAGGAATCTATCAGTACTATAAGTAACGCACTATGAGGTAGCGTACTGAACAAGGACAAGTTTATTTAAACGTAAGTTGAGTTATATAAAACAAAACAACGTTTTCGTCTTCCTAAATAGGAAAACTTCTTCAGAAAAAAGTCAGACAACATTCCACATTATTTTAAAAGTTTCCGCTCAAGTGTTCAAATGCTTGAGCCAATCAGTGAGGTAGCTAGTTGATTAGTTCTTACAATTAAAGAGCTATCCACAAGGTAAAAACTTCCTATTTAGGAAGACAAAAACGTTGTTTTGTTTTATATAACTCAACTTACGTTTAAATAAACTTGTCCTTGTTCAGTACGCTACCTCATAGTGCATTACTTATAGTACTGATAGATTCCTGTTCGGTGATCGTGTTTTCGTGTTGAAGCTTCGGCATTCTGTACAGGTTAGCTAACAATATGAACTACAGTAATTTACATAAATGTGCATTATAAATTTGACTACATTAAGATGGCTACTTATAAACATTTATTTTGTTCCCATTTCCCAAGTTTATAATTTGACAGGTTTTATTTATGAGCACTGACACATCCTCAGTATTGGCATCTCTTGAAGTCCCCCTAAATAAATTTGCTCATTTTGTCTCTCCTCTCCTGTGTACCTACAAGGCTGTCTAAGGAAGCACATGTCTTACCAGGTCTGCACAGTGATTAATACAGCCAATCTAATACTTCTATCCTTTCATACTGAATCACTGATCTACACTTTCCCCAGTGTCAAGGGATGCAGAAGCAGATAAAGTATTATTAAACAGTGTCACCTCTCTTGTTCATAAGCAACTTGTAACTAAGAACTCGCTGTAGATCTCTATACTACCACCACCTCCAGCATCTTTAGGTTATTGTGGTAAAGTCCAGCACTTACCATCTCTTATCTAGCTCCCTGACTAACCATCAGAAAAGATAAACAGTAAACAATGCATCTGATGCTCCTCCAATCCCAAATTTAAGTTGTCAACATCTTGATCCAGATATTTGTGTTTTTTTATTTGTTTCTCCCCAGTCACATTATCCAGACCCTCCTCACCCCTATCGTTCCCCTATTGGCTGGTTGAAGCCATAGTGCTAGAATCATAACTAGTTTAAATGACTAGCTGCTTTGCACACTAACATGCACTGGGCATGATACATATTCTGAGTTTGGCTAATACATGTTATGATTAGATGGAAGCAACATGCCAGGTCTGAATCCAGTTGCAAATGCTTTTGGTAATTTCCTCTCCCATCTGTGCAAAGTAACCCTAGCATACTGATTCTGAGTCACTTTACACATTTACTTCCATTTGCAATCCCTTTCAGCAGTCTTTATTTATTTATTTATTTATTTATTTTTGCTGCATGTTTTATTTCTGCAATGAAATTTGCTATAACTTAAAAACAAGTGACATTTTTACCATGGTTTTAGTTTATTGAGCTACCAGTCTTGTTAAATAGCTTTAGAGGCTTTTATTTTTCAGAATCTGTGATTAAATAAAATAGTTTTTTTGTTGTTGCCATTTTATTTAAATCTCTTATCAAGAGTTTTTTTCTGTTGTATTGAAAAGACATATTGTTCAACAAAATGCACTGTCTAAGGTGGGTGAAAGTGGGAAGCTACGTCGGAGGCAGTGGAGACTACATTCCAGGAAGTGGCATACAAGATGGGGCACAATTAAAAAATTCATGTTACCTGCTAACTGTTTTCCTTACAGTCAGGAATTCAGGGTTTGTTTCAGTAAACCCAATTTTTACAGAGGCTTGTGAAATAGTCTAAAATAATCTTATTGTTATTTTGAGTTGTCTTGTATTTATAAACTATACTTTCTCATGCTGTATACACTGTTCTACCTGGAATTCTAAAATTCAGTGAAGTCCAGACCAAACCAGCATTTTGTCTGTCTTAAAAATACATATCTGCATGCTTTTCAATCTTTCATAACACTGTGAGTATGCAAAAATTGGTATTCAGGAAAATATAAGTTAAATGATAACTGTATTCAGGAAAATGTGAGTTAGGTATCACTACAAAAAAGTATTTCGATATTTATTAATCTCTTTGTCCTCATTGCTTCAGAACAATTGTTTTAACTGTTCATGTTTATTTGGTATCATAGGTTCAGCAAATACAAGAATCATTTAAAAGAATATGAATCTTGTAACTTTTAACTTGTGCAGCATGTATATACAGATAATTGATGCATAAACCACAGTACTTGTTTATTTTAAAATGTCACTAACATAATAAGTAATTATGAAAGAAAAGCCTCACACTTTTAGTCCTCAAAATAGGCAGGGGCAAGATATGGGACAAAACTAAAGGTCTGACTTTGTTTTTCTATTTTTGCCTGTTCCAACGATGGTAACCCTAAGCTACACCATTATTAGCAAATAGGCTAAACAGGCAAGCCATACAGCCACTCAGCATAGGTATCAGGTAACATGTGAGGGACATAAATGAAAAAGCTTGTAACTAATTGCTGAAGAGCTTTTATGGATTGGTTTGGAGCAAGCACTAGTCACTTTATAAACACAGTTTAATGTTCTTCTTTCGGCTTTTCCCGGTTAGGGGCCACCACAGCAGAACTCCGGTCCACTAATGATTGGCAGTAGATTTTTACAGTGCTGAGGTGCCAGCCCAATGCCCAACCTTCAAAGAAGGCACGCCCATTCATGCATGTCTTTCAAATGCCACTCGACCATGGGGAGGACATGCAGACTCCACACAGAAGGTGCTCCAGCCAAGATTCGAACGGGAGAACCTCTTGCTGTGAGGCAACAACACTACCGCTGTACCACCGTGACTTATAAACACAGCTTAATAAAGGACAAAAATAAATATAAAAATACATATGCTATGGTGGACCTGGAGTATGTCTGGCTATGCCCCTATTAGAAATATTTTGTATTAGTTCAAGAATTTATCTTTTTGCCTTAACTTTTATTTTTCTAATTTCATTATCATACAGAGCATATTCTAAGACTCTAAAAAGAACAGAAATGTGTCAATTGGTCTGTTTTAAAGCTGCTCTGCACTGTAATTGCCATCACTAAGGAATGAGACAGTACTCTAGTCTTATTTGTACATCTGCTGTTATCACACAATTATACATTTTAAAGCAAATTCTTATATACGATACCTATTGCTCATAATTATTTGAATAAATACATATCAGTGACCAAAAACGGCAAACAAATATACTGTTACTTATTTAATCTGTGCAGTTTGAGTTCTTGCTGCTACCTTGTGGACAAAGGCAGTTCCTCCACTAGCCTGATGTTTTCCTTGCAGTATTTTATCCTATTAGTCTGGGCATTGATGTAGGGTGATTGTGAGTGCTGCTGTTGGCTTGTTTTTCTAAGAAAACAGTATAACACAAAAGTTAAGAAATGCTAGGTTTAAAGACTGAATACTTTTGGTTGAATCCTTCCAATCTGTAAATGAGTAATGATCTGTGGCAATGAAAAAGTCAATTAATTTCCCCACAGTCCTAAATTTCTCCTGAAAAGAGAGCTCATCTCATGGGATTGGAGGATTGGACACACAAACATCCATACACTCACACACACACACACACACACACACACACACACACACACACACACACACACACACACACACACACGTAGAAACACATACACACACACAATCAAGAAATACAGAAACCAAAAAGAACTAATTAGAAGCTTTTCCCTGAGTCTCAATAATTACTGAATCATGCCATACCTGTTTCTAGGTGATGCTAGAGTACTTCTAGGAAAATATCATACATGTGAGTTATATGTTGTAAAGAGAGCAGCTAATTTAAGTCTGTAGCATCATTAGCTAGTTATTGATTTAAAAATTCCATTTCAAGTAACCAAGTACTGTGAGTCAGAATTCTCTGTTAGCTGCCTTCTATGTGGTATACAAGTCTTCACTGTATCTTTGCTGCGTTTTTGTGGGTTTCATTGGGTGCTCCATTTTTTTCTGGATCCCAAAGACATGTTGCAGTTGTGGGTGATCCTTTAAAATGCCCAGAGTTGTACCTGAAGTGTATGAATCAGTGTGTATGTTTCTGCATCCTTTAATAAACTGGTGCTCTGTCTGGGATTAGTTTCCTCTCTTGTACAAAGTAAGTAAGTATCAGGATAGATTTCAGATTCTCTGAGATTTTGAGCTAGGTAATTAGAATATGAAAAAAAATTATTTCATGTAGCAATAAAAGAGGAATTAAGTTCTTCTTGTAACAGAAGTGCAGAAACACCCTTCCTTTGCATTCATGTTGATTTTATTGCTATGATTGTATATAAAAAGAAAAGAATATTGGACAGCCTAAGTGCATGCAGGGAAACAGGAGGGCACTCTGCCTCTGGAATTATTGAAACAAGCTGCGCAGACATGGGTACCATAAATATAAATAGATTCATCACAAACATCAAAGTAGCGTGTGTAGCTAGAGTTCTCTTACAATGTAATACAAGGATTAGGAACTGAAGCTGCAATATACAAGTGCTATGAAAATAGCTACTGTTATGAAAGATGTGGTAACATTGCATTCATAATGTGTAGAAAGGACAGGGAGCGGAAATGGGTCTGGCAAGGAATGACAGCTGTAACTGTTTTAAAATACTCTACACACTGAAGGGTAATGTATAAAATGATAAGGGGAACTTTTTCAATATTTTATGTTTTTTATATTAGACAAAAGTTAGTAGATATATTGTGTACATTTCAACCACATTTAGTAAAAGCAGAGTTAATTCATAAGTAGATTTAATAAACTGATTCTCACGTCTTGTTGAAACTAAGTTATTTGAATACAATGATTTGTAGGGTAAGTTGTCCTAGTTGTCATAAATCAGGGTGGTAACAAGAATATAAACAAGAGAAGAAAAGGAAATGTTCTAGGAACCCTGACTGTTAATGTCTTCATGGCAAAACCATTAATGCCAAGGGTGGTGAAACATGGGGTATACAGTAACACATTGAAGTCTAATGGATGTGCAGATAAACATACAATATGGTTTATTTTGTTTCTGTGCTGTAAACATATAACATAGTTGCTAACCATCCATATAAGTAAATAAATAAATCAAATTCTAAGTTACTACGAAGTCTGCAACATTTTTTTGGTGTCTATAAAAAATGAAGTCCAATGCCAGGGTCAAATGGGAAAGGTGTACACCTCAAAGTTTACATTACAGAAGGCTAAGTCCTGGCAGACTTATTGAGAAAGGTGCAGTCAGTTTAAAATTTAACATTTTTGGGGGGCTTCATTAGCTGAACTTGTGACCACACACACACACACACACACACACACACACACACACACACACACACACACACACACACACACACACACAAACACAGTCAGTGTCTGTCCTGAGGTTCATAGATCAGTAAGCTCCTTGAAAGTTTGACAAGGATGCTGATTTCAGACTGAGAAATGCTCTGCTGTCTTATTACAGCTGGGCCCGCTCATGTCTTTTTTTTTCCATACCCACTTTTGAATTTCCTTACTTTCAGGCTTAGAATGAAATTGTTCTACTGAGATTAGTAGTCTAACCTGGTAAACAAATTCAAATAAATAAAAATAAGTAAGTCTGACTCTACTATCTAATTGGGTCATTATTGACAATCATCCAACACTTTGGTGGTTAGGAAGCTGTTCTTTATGACTTACCTGGACAACATAGCATTGCATCCACAAAGTGCCTACCCTTTGTCCTGTCATACAGTTACTTATTCAAAGATTGTGTTGTTTCTATTAATTCCACTAAACTGTTAAAAAAGAAAAGAAAAACTTTTATTATTCCACATGCGTACCTTTATTGTCAGAATCAAAGATTAGAATATACTTTGAAATTGCAATTACTCATTTTTTTTCTTTCTATTTTCCTTCTTCTTCTTTCACCTGTCCTAGGTTTCTTATCTGACTGCCCTTGAGAAATGATTTCCTTTCTTGCTCTTGGCATTATTTTTACCCATGTACCACAGATGAAGGATGCTCTCTAAACAGCTCCGAATGACTGTTTAATAACAAGGTTCAAACCCCAGATTCATTCTTGCTATAGTCAATCTTATTGACTGACTGGTAATGCTTAATTTTTAATTATATGTTCTGTAGGCCTAAACAATGCAGATAATGCAGTAATGTCATTAACACATGGAAAATATTTTTTTTATTGACTGTTAACCACAGAATTGTAGTTTCTAGAAAAAAGGGTTAATATTATGACCCAGTCTGAGACTCATATAGCTCTTAAATAATATTTAAAGTTTATAAAAACTATGGCCAGTTTATTGGAGTATGCAGATTCACCTGTTTGGTATAGATTTCGGATAGTAACATTGAAATGAGTAATTAATGTGCATAACCATATCTGTAATATCAATAACATTTTTTCAATTAACTATTCCGTAAGTATGATGGTTTTAAGCCTGCAATTTCAAGTTCTGTTTTATGATTCTAGTACTAGTGTAGTTTATTATCCATTAGCCTCTCCAGCCTATTTCTATTACAGATTGAAGTTTTTATAAATGCTTTCTAAGTTTATCCTTCTAACCTTTTATTGGCTATTGACAATAAGCACACAGGTATCATTTTGCAAAGTCACTCCCCTTAAACTATTCAAAAGGCTAAAAGACATTCAATAAAATCGCTTAATATTGAGTGTTCTGATACAGATTGCATTGATTTTAGTGTTAAATTATTGAGTTTTTACTATAATTAGTTTGTTGGTTTGTTTTGGGGGCTGGAGAAGGTATCCAGGCTAGTTGTTTTTGCATTTAACTTTATATTTTCAGTAGCAATTCTAACCAAACATCATCCTAAAGAAACTGAACTGCAAGCAGTTATAGTCACCACTGCCCCTCAGTCATTCCTGTTGGAATTATGGACCAGCACTTCCCCGCAACTTCTGTAGCCAGCCTGAATGAGATGGGTATAGTGACACAGTGTAAGAACTGTCTCATGTTATAGGATCATAGGATCAAAGTAGGTTACTAGGTTATTGCCCCTGAGGTCCTTATAAGCCTAGCAAAGAGTTTAGCCCATGTTTAGACAAGGCACCACCCAAAGCCCCTGTCCAGCAGGGACACAGGTGGAATCCCAGGGGTATATTTTCTGGTTCAGATCCAGTTATCCAGGTTGCACTTAAAAAGGGATAATGAGGTACTCTGCTTGACATGGAGAGGGAGTTTATTCCACAGATGGGGGAGTCTCTGGGACACACATCTGTCCCACCAACAAGTCCTATTGATATCACTGGCCAGGTTGAGGTCGCGCATACGGGTTGCCCGAGTGAAGCTTGACTTGTGGATATGCAGTAGTTCCTTCAAGGTGGGGTCTGAGATTGCTTTGTATGCCAGACAGAGATCACCCCGAGGAGTCTGTATGAAACTGAGCAGAGGGACAGGGCTTTTAGCCTACCTGTGTAGGGTAGATGTTTGAGGCCCTGGATTCTCTTGGTGAGGAACCTCTGTGGTCTCTCCAGCTGCTGCACATGCTTTGCGAGGTACATGCTGAAGGGGACATTGTACTCAATAATTGACCTTATAAGGGAAGAATACAGGGATGTTATGACCTCTTTGTCCCTGGATGAGATACCCTTACTTATGAGATCGACCATGTAGTAAGCTTTCTGTACAACAGAAGCAACATGGTGGCCAAAAGTCAGATTGCTATCAACCTGGGTGCCCAAATCCCTCACTACTGATTGTGTACTTAGAACATTGTTATTAATGTGATAATATGTGGGGACGTCACTCTACCTAAAGGGGGTGATAATGCATTTTTTGGCTTTCAGCTTGCGGCCATGTTTCTGGCACCAGTCATTTGTTTGGGTGAGACCCTCTTGGAGGATGTCCAATTCACTTGGGGAATTGATGACTGCACCCAGCTTGCAGTCATCTGCAAACCTGGTCAGCCATAGCCCACTGGTTTTGGCCTGCACCTCAGAGAAGTATATCCCAAATAACAGAGGCCCCAAGACCGATCCCTGGGGTATGCTGCTCATTATGGGTCTACTGCTTGAGGTGGCTTCCCCTATTTTGATTAGATGGGTTCTATCAGTGAGCCAGTTTGCTACCCATCTGATAACATATGGATTGATGCCTAGTTTAGAGAGTTTACTATGCCCAAGTGGGGAATAGTGTTGAAGGCTTTGGCCAGGTCAAAGCAATGTACACCATCTTCCCCTCGTCCATGGCTTTGGTGACTGTCTCAAAGAAATTGACCAATTTTAACAGACATGATCTCCCCTTGATAAAAACAAACTTTGTGGGGTCAAGTGTTTGGAGGTTGCCAATGTCCCTATTAATGATGTCCATGATAATCCATTCCATGGCCTTGCAGATCAGGCTAGTTAGGCTGATGGGTCTATAATTTACTGGATCGGTGGACACTCCACCTTTGTGTAAAGGGATGACAGTGGCTGTCCTCCACTCGGCTGGGACAAAGATGGTACTCAGGCTTTGGTTGAATAGGGTGCCTAATGGTGCGGCAAGTTCATGCCTGAGTTCATGTAGGATGCAGCCTGGGATATTATCGGGTGTCATGGAGGCTGTATTTTATGCCTTTGAGAAGGCAGTGATGACCTGTTCCCTAGATATAAGGGGTGGGGGGCAAGGTACTGGGATGTCCTGATTTACTCACACCAAACCAAGAAAAGTAAAAGAGCACAGTGTTGCGAGTCCACAATCTTAGTTTAATATAAAAATAATAAAACAAACAGGTTAAGTGCTTTCATCAATAAGTATAACTTCTTCAGAACAAACTGCCATTGTAAATTTTACATTTAAATACAAGTTGCTGGTCTGCCATTGGTTCTAAACCAACCAATTCCATTTATGGGAAGAGGACATACTGAAGTATATAAGCAAGAATTGTTTAGCCTCTCTCCCATTGTGGATTCAGGTCAGGCTGATATTATTTCTTTGAAGAATGATGTGGCTGAACTGAAGGGAGAGCTTACTAGGCTTATAGAACTTTTCACACAGCTTAGTAAAAAAGATTTTGGCTTTGATGTTGCCTTGGATGGCTCTAAAAAGGGCGATGGAGCTGTTGCTGGTAATTCTTTTCGTTTTGATGGTTCCAATTCTTCCTGCCGCTTTAAGAAAACTGATGACGTCATCACGGCAGCACAAGTTCATAATGGTGGTGAGAGAAGGCGTTCTCCTTGCAATGCTAACAGTTTTATCGAATTAAGTGATGCACAGGAGCCTGTTCGTTGTTATAATGGACAAAAAAGTAATTGTGTGGTACAGTTTGAAGGAGGCATCGAACCTGCATCACTTGACTTCCCTAACATTAAGAAAACCTGTCGCAAGGAAGGTTTGCCTAAAGGTACTGTTCATACTAATACTAATAGCAAGTTTTTAAATGCTAACAACTTGTGCACCAGTAGCAAGGTTACTGGAAGAAAGGAATTTTCGAATTCTAACAGAAACTGTGAGTCATGCAACTGTAAAGAAGCTGTAACTTATAAAAATCATGAACATTTTGGTAACCTACTTCATAAGCATTTTGTTTTTTCTGGTACAAGTCCACCAAGGAGTAATGAAGCATTTGTTAATAGGAAAACTGGACAATACAACTTTGAATCATTAAGAAACATGGTTTATACCTTTGAGAGGAAACTGTTTAAACTAAAAATGTGTCAAATGGAAGTGTGTTATTTAAATGAATGTATTAAAAGAGAAATAGTTCCACAGGGATTAAGAGTTTTTAAATTTCCTTATGGAATATATTATGATGCTGATATTGTCAAGACATATACTGACATGTTCAACAAATGGGGTTTGGAACTATTAGACAATACTGTTTCCTTTTATGAGGTAATGGAAACCAGGTTATGTGATGAAGTAAATGTATTAAATGAAAAAATTGTCACTGATTTGCTGTTTGAGCAGTATGAAAAACTGTATTTTAAAGTTATTAGTAGGGTAGATCAAAAATGTGATGGTATCTTTAAGAAAAAAATCAAAAAGTTGGATAGAGATGTTAAACAGTATCAAGCCCATAAAGTATATCCCACTGAAAATTTAGTTTTTCAGGAAGGAGAACGTGGAAAGGTTAAAAGTGATGGGAACAGTAGGCCAGCACCCAACAATAATTGCAATTTTGAAATGGGCAGTGGGGAACTAGACCCTGAATATCCTGTTGATTTTCAGGATTTTCCGCTTCCCAGATGCTCAAAGAGAATAGCAAATCGCAGACAGGGTGTGTACAAAACTTACAACAGGACAATGCAGTAAGATCAGGAACATGTCAAGTGAAAGGTCCTGGGACTGAAATAGAATGTTTAGATAACATCCAATACAGTTTCAATGGTTTTAACATATATAATTATTCTGATACTCCCATTACAACAGATCTTTTTTTTCTTTATTTTCAAAGGGCTTCAAATTTGTTCCAACTAAAATACCTGACATAGCTGGAGTTATGGTTGATTTGCAGTTATATTTAAGAAAATTAAATTTGAGCATCTTGTTTTCAGGGAAGTCCCCTAGTGTTGTGTTAAAAGATACTCTTAAAAGAAGTAGCACCTTTAATCCTCCTTTGCACCCTCTGGTTGCTGCTTATGAAAAGTTAGTAAAAGATGACTTATATAAAGTTTGGGGAGAGAAAAGAAGATTATTCAACAACTTAACTTATAATGAGAAAAGTTTATTAAACTATTTAAAGGAAGACAAGGGTATAAGAATTATGACTCCAGACAAGGGTGGTGGAGTTGTTTTATATAGGTCGGAAGACTATATTAATGACATGCAAAGTATTTTATTTATAACAGACAACTACTCCTTATGTTCCAAAAATGAGATAAACATTTCATACAGCAGAATAGACAGTTATCTTTATGAATATTTAATGGATAAGAGAATTTCTAGTGATGACTATGATTTCCTGCTTAATAAATATCCAAAAATTCCAGTGATTTTTGGAATACCTAAGGTGCATAAAAGTCTAAAGAAACCACCATTTAGACCTATTGTAGCAGCTGCTGGTTCTAAAACCCATAATATAGCAGTCTATGTGGATAAGAAACTAAAGCATATTATGAATAAATTCCCCCATTTATTAAAGGATTCATGGAATTTTTTAGAACAGATTAGTAAAGACTTATGGTCAGTGGATACTTATTTCCTCACTATAGATGTGCAGGAACTTTTTTCCTGTATTTCAAAAAAAGAAGGCTTGTGTCTATTTGAGGAGGTGCTTTTCAAGTATTCTTCTTTGACTACTGATGAAAATTTGCTTATATGTAAGCTAATGAGTATTATATTGGAAAATAATTACATATTCTTTGAAGGCGAATATTTTCAGCAGCTTAAGGGAGTGGCTATGGGGGCAGCTTGCGCCCCCCCCCCCCCATATGCGAACCTAGTCCTTTTGGGCTGGGAATACAAGTATGTTTTCCAAAATGAGTTGTTTTTTACTAATGTCACCTACTATGGCAGATTTTTGGATGATATTTTTATTTTATGGAAAGGAAGTAAAGAAAAAATAACAGAATTTGTTCAGTATTTAAATTCAACTACAGATTATTTGAAATTTACACATCATTTTGATGAAAAGGAAATTAATTTTCTAGATACTAAGATTATTAAAGATCATAATGGTTTTATCTCCAAAATCTACCGTAAAAACACATTTTGTAATAACTACTTGCATTACACCAGCCATCACCCTATTTACCAGAAAAAAAGTATCATAAAGGGACAAGCCATAAGAATTGCTAGGATGACAACTGTGAGAGATGATGTTATAGCAGAATTTGGTAATTTGAGGGACATGTTTCTAGATAGAGGGTACCCAAGTGACTTCATCGAGCCCATACTTATGGATGTTCTAGATAAATGGGGTAATATTTATGTACCTTTATTAGGCACTGGTGGGGGTAACACACAACAAAAATCTACAGAGACAACATTGCAGTCTGTGCCCAATTTTCAGCAAGCATGTGTAGTGCAGTACATTCCTTTATATTCCCAGATCAAAGGAATTTTGATAAGAAATTGGAACATTTTCAAAACCAATACTGATGTTTTTCACACTTTGGGTGCCAAACCCATTTTCTCCACGAAGGTGGGGTTTAACCTTAAGTTTTTATTAGAGACAGGTAGTAGTTGTAGTACTAAACATGAGAAAAGATGTGGAAGTAGACCATGTGGGAGGTGTTCCTATTGTTCATATATATTGCAAGATTCTTCTATCTCCCTTGATAATAAAAACAAAAGTCATGTTTTCTTAAAATGTGGTAGTTGTTGTTCCAATAAGCTAGTTTATATAGCCATCTGCAGCACCTGTTCCTCCTTCTATGTAGGTAAAACAGAGAGAATGTTCAAAACTAGAATATATGAGCATCTCTATGATATCAAAAATAAAAAAGATACTAATGCTTTATACAAGCATAGCATTATATGTGATGGTTATTTATGCTTCAAGTTTGGCATACTTGAATTTGTAACTGTTGAAATAAGGGGTGGGGATTGGCAAAATGCATTATACAAGAAAGAGTTATTGTGGCAGTTAAGACTAGCTGCTGATTATCCACCTGGGCTCAATGAGCATATTACTATAATGCCAATTCTCAAAGAAAAGGCAAATCAAATCTAGCAATGCCTATAATGTTTGTTGCAACTAAGTGTTATTGTGGCAGTATTTTTGTACTAATTTTGTATTATTTTAAGGTTATGTCATGTGGACATGGTCATTTATGATGAAATTATTTATTTTATTTAAATTAATTCTTGCTTATGTACTTCAGTATGTCCTCTTCCCATAAATGGAATTGGTTGGTTTAGAACCAATGGCAGACCAGCAACTTGTATTTAAATGTAAAATTTACAATGGCAGTTTGTTCTGAAGAAGTCATACTTATTGATGAAAGCGCTTAACCTGTTTGTTTTATTATTTTTATATTAAACTAAGATTGTGGACTCGCAACGCTGTGCTCTTTTACTTTTCATGTCCTGATTTACTGATGAGGGTACAGAGGGGAGAAGTTTTCGCTGAATCTATCAGGCAATAGATTGGTTATATCTACAGCATTTGTGTATGTGGTGCGCTTAACATTGAGTTCTGAACACATCTGGATGCTTCTTTTGAGATTGCGGACATATGTGAAGAAGGCCTTATGATTGTCTCTAGTAGATGTGGCCAATTTGGACTTGAAGTTTTCTTTATTGGATTTCATTAGTGCTCTTATTTGCTTGTTCAGGCTAAGGAGAGATTGCTTTCAATTGGGCACCTGCTCCTTCTTGGTCCTGGACAGCAATTTTTTTCCTTTTGTTATATAGTTTATTTATTGCAGATGTCCACCAGACAGGTTTACTCTTCCTTGTGGAGGCTGATTTTGTCCTGTCAGGTATTCCTAATTCCATGCATCTATGTAAATGCTCGTATAGTACTTTGGTGTAGATTTGGACATTGGTGCCAGTTCCTACAGTAGGAGAAGGGACTGTGAAGCTGTTTATACCATCCCTCAGGAGGTTGTAATCAGCTTTGGAGAATTTTTTTGTTAGATCCTAGAGGAGGGTCAGGGGAGTTGGTGACTTTGAAAGTGACTGCTTTATGGTCGGATCTTACTACGAAGGATTATACCGTAGGGATGCTGCACTGGATACTCATGTTGGTTAATACCAAGTCCAAGATATTATCACCTCTTGTGGGGGTATCGACTAGGTGTTCCAAGATGTTGTCTAACAATCATCTGTTACTCAAGCAGCATAGCACAGTGTGAGAGATTTTATATATATATATATATATATATATATATATATATATATATATATATATATATATATATATATATATATAATATCCCTGGAGGCAAAAATCTCATACACACCCAGACACCAGAATCTTCAGAAGTTCATCACACCTCTCCAAGGACACTCCAATATACGTAATCCATCATCTGCTGATGTTCTAAACATTAACTTGCCTAAACTTCAAAGAGATCCAAAACACAACACAGGCACAGAGCATGCTCAGCAAATTAACCCTACCTCCACACATAGCACAAGGAACCCAAAGTGATGGATGCTGGCCCATAAGGCAGGCATCAACCCATCCAAACATTTCTGTTATCGGCGACTGCTTTGTAAGACATACAGATGTGGCTCTTACCTGGCTGAGCAAGCAGACAGTGATGGTTAATTACTTGTCTGGTGCCAGGATCTGTCAAATCACACATGCACTCAAGTCCTTGAACAACAAGTGCGAAAATGACACTGTCATAGTTTATGTCAGTGTCAAAGCCTTGAGGTGGACCTCCCTGGACTATATGAAGAGAACCATGATGGAGCTCTCAGACTATGTGTCCAATGCAGGTACAAGCCTAGCATTGAGCAGCATTATACCTTCTCTAAGGATGATGCCCCAATATGGGCAAAAATAATTGACTTCAATAGCTGGCTTAGTTTTTGATGTTATTCAAAGGGGGCCCAATATTTGTCAGCCCTTGAGGATATGAGGTCTACATCTGTCCCCTCTTGAGTTTCAATTATTGACAAGGACATCATCCCTCTCCATAGTGCCTTTTTGGCAATACCAACCTTATAAACCTACCAACATAACGAAACAAGAAAGGAAATGTGAAGGTGTTACTGATCGATGCTGGGAGCCCAAACAAGAAACTCCGCTCCCTATAAGCTCTTCTCACTCTGTAGGACAATGACATCTGTGAAGTGACCGAGACATGGTTTAAAACAGTGGAGAGCTCTCCAGCTGAGCAGGGCTATAATGCCTTACATACATTTAGACCAGCTACTGAGTGAAGGGAGAAAATAGAGGAGGGTTCTCAATCTACCTCCAGAAGAGACTCACATCAAGGCTGGTATACCACAAGGGAGGATCTTGCACTATCTCTTACATATCTTCATCATTTTTTAGGTCTGACCATAAAGCTGTCTCCTTTGAAATAAAATAGAAACCAGAGATCCCTTCCACCCAAGGTACCTTTAGAAATTTCTCTAAAAAACTCTATCTAATCTTAAGTGATACACTGGCAAGCTTCAAATCCTCACCAAACCCAGTTAACTCCACTGAATATGGAGAAACATACACCAGCACACTATACCAGCATGTAAACAGCTGCATAGATGCAGCCGTACGCCTTAGGAACAAGTGCAGGGCAAACACCAGAAACAAACCCACATGGTGGAATCATAATATCAACAAGCTTTACAATAAAACAAAGATAATTTTGATGAAAAGTAAAAAGTGTTGTTACTAGAATGCTAGAGCCCTCATCACTGAAATAAACACACAACTCAAGAGCTTAATAAAATCCATCAAAGCCAGGTTTCAGGCTTAAATAGCTACCTAAGCCAAAGACAATCTCAAGTCCTTTTTAGTTATGTCCGTAATCTCAAAAACACAATGCAGCAATGCACTGAGCTTATTGTGAACAATGTTACCAACACTGAAGCTGAAGATATAGCCAATCTACTGACTGATAAATTCAGGTCTTACTTTAACCACTTTCCCCTCTTATCTGTTAATCAAGATATACCTGAAACTGTCTTGCCTTCAACTATCTCACAAGACCAAGTCCTAAAAGCACAATCAAAAGCTAAAAATACTGCACTGATGAATTCAGACAATATCCCTGAATGCTTTTTAAACAGCATGAAGCACAATTTAGCCACCCCAGTAACAACAGTGTTCAGCCTTAGCCTCCATGCATGTTTTTTTACCAAATGAATAGTGAACAGCTACAGTCATTCCCCTGCATAAAGGAGGACCTTCCACAGACCAAGGTAATTACAGACCCATAAGTATGACCAGCTTCATATGCAAAGCCATGAAAAGGCTAACCATGGAAGTAACCAATAAAGAATTAGGGAACCTCTAAACACTTGACCTGTCTCAGTTTGGATTCGTCAGTGGTAGATCATGCTTACTTAACCTGGTGGACTTTTTTGAAAAGGTCCCCAAAGCAATGGATGAAAGTAAAATGGTACAAACCACATACTGTGATCTGAACAAAGCTTCTGACATGATCTCCTACTCAGGCATTGTAGAAAAGGTAAACAAACTGGGAATAAATCCCTATGTCACACAACAGATTATCAAATGCCTCACAGATTGGGCACAGGACATCAAAAGAGGTGTAGTTACCTTCAGAAAGAGACCAGTCACCAGTAGAGTCTCCCATGGTTCTGTACTGTGAAATCTCCTGCTTGGCATCTATTTTTCTGAAGTAAAAGCAAATGCCAAAGGGCTCTGGCTGACTAAGTTTGCAGATGATTGCAAGCTTGGAATGGTCATTGAATCCGCAAATGACTTAACCATCCTGCAGGAAAGTTTGTCTGAAATAAATAAATAACTGGTGCTAAATCATGGACTGAAACTAAATGCCAAAAAGTGCATTTTTGTATCCTTCGGAAAGTAATCTACTCCTGGGAACTACCACATTGGCAATATACCCACAACAGTTGACCCAATTTTGGGGGATTTGGGAACTTATGTGGACAATGATCTAACTTTATTGTCAATAGAAAATCCATCTGTATTGCACAGCTTATAAACAAAGGGATTGGGGCTAGATCTATGGATGTCATTGCCTCCCCCTTTACACATCCCTTGTTAAGCTAATCATTGAGTATAATGCCCCCTTTGGCAAGTATCTCTCCAGACACATGCAACAACTAGAAAGACCATAGAGATACCTTACTAAAAGGATGCAAGGCCTAAGCAATACATCTTACATGGACAGAATCAAAACCCTGCCACTATAATCCTACCGACTGCTAAGAGGTGGCCTGCATCTGTCATACAAGGCACCATCTGACCCAATACTGATGGAGTTACTGCACATTGGCAGGTCAAATGACATCAGAAATACTTAGGCTAGGGATGTAAATCTCTTCTTCTGCAACATCAATTGAACAGTTTGGAAGGGCCCATTTATCTCACAGAGGATACCGTTGCTGTGGAACAGACTCCCCATACATGTAAAAAAAGCTCATCTTTATCCATATTCAGGTGCGATTAAATCTATGGATGGTAAACAAAAAAATTACCCCAGGACTGCCCCCTGTACTACTAATGAACAGAGGCAGCTGCTAAATGCTTTACATGGGTCCCCTCAAATTATCTGTGGTATGGTCCCAGTTATTCTCACTAGGGGTTATATATAATTATTTCTAATGGGAAGGGTAAGGACAATCTAACACCAAACAGAATAGGTTAATTCAAGCACCAAAAGGGAAATTGGCTAGGCTTAAAATGGTCCACAAGGGCAGCTAGCCTAATACTTACCTATGAACCTATAAAGCAATAAATAAAATAATGTCCCTGATTTTGGGCTTTTGTCCCCCAGTATTTTTGGTTTTGTCCTGATTTACTGTGCTAAGAGGTTGAGAAGCATGATCTACAAACACCTGTACTAGTGACCTAAATTTACACCAGCAATTAAACAAGACTTGTTTGAGGGTCAAGTTCCTAACTCAATGTATTCCCAACCTATGGAATA
This sequence comes from Protopterus annectens, assembly GCF_019279795.1. NCBI lineage: Eukaryota > Metazoa > Chordata > Ceratodontiformes > Protopteridae > Protopterus > Protopterus annectens. Next base: position 381,791,815 of record NC_056732.1, on the reverse strand, counting down.
AGTTGCCCGTACAGGTCAATCAAAGCGCTACTTGTCTACCTTTAAAGCTTGTCTTGATGATTGGATGGGCAGACAGAAATTTACACCAGGGATTTGGGAGATGGATTCTATTAACTAGTCATAAAGGGTGGCAAGAACTTTTAAGAGCATCGATGTAAAGGTACATATGGCTTGCCTTATTATGGTCCCTGTGATCACATGTCTAGTATTGTTTCTATGAACACATAATCAAGAGTTATGGTCGGAGACCCTATCATAATTCTTTGTAGTGCATGGCACTTTATCATGCTGTGAGTAGGTGTTCTACTTTTTCACCAGGCTCTCCCTGTAGATTAATTCCCCCTTTGGTATTCTGAGTGATCAATGGGACTTTTTATTTTAGACATCCATTTTTCAGTGCATATTATAACATGGTGCTATGTATCAGTAAGTGATGCATCGTATAAAAATAATGTATTCTATTACTCCAAGCCCTGAAAGCAGAATCATTGATTCACCTTATAAATACTGAGAACTCAAATTATAGACTCTACAGTACATAATGTATGCAGCTCTGCTGACAGGAAGGCCATGAGTCTGAGTTCAGAAATTCTGCATTAAAATAAAATGTAGAGTTTATCGATACCAGAAACTACATTTAAGCTGCAGAAACATTATCACAATTAAGACTAATTCTGAAAATTTTCTATGCATGCTTTGCATGGCTTTTTTGAGCCTCTGTAATTAGAAAAGTCAATAAAAAAATTCAGCAAATTGTCTTTGCTGTCAAGGCAAAGGTGATGAATTGACCACATCAAGGGCTGAACTGGTTCAATGATTTCTTACTAGGCATGGAGCTTTTTATTTTAATCTTATAATTTTGTTTTTATTTTCCATGCATTCACAATTCTTATATCCTTGTATAAGTTATCAAACTGCATGTTGTTTAGTTCTCTGAATGTTGACAACAGTAACATAACAAAAATTGCAAATATTTATATAGGAATTTTGCACCTGGGATAAATATGCTGTATCTGTTGCTTGTCAAATGTCTGCATTCATTGAAGAAAAATTCTGTCAAGCTTGTCTCTTCATGGATTTATTTATTTTTCTTGTTCCTTTCACTTCATTTAGGACTTCCACAGGGAGATGCATTTGTTTATTTATTCATTTAATTATTTAAATTTATTAATCAGAGTAGAGCACTGAACACAACTGACCAATTTCAGTCTCATACTGGGCAAAACTGGAAAACTATAAAGTCACTCAATAATATGAAGTAAGAATATCATACACACAGCTATTAAATGAGTGTCCCCTGTAATTATAATACTGAAAACTGGTGACATCTTGTGGTCAGATTGCAAAATGCCACAGTATATCATCTGGCTTCAGCTAGTCTGCATAGAAGGAACTGACAGGCCTTGCGCCTTGACACTAAATAGGACGGGAGAAGTTTTTGAACTTTCCCGTGAATCTCCTTTGATTATATAACGATCCATTTGGTATTCCACTCTTCTATACTAAAGGTCAATATTTTTGTAGTAGAAAGTACTTCATATCTTTCTTCTCATGGTCTTTTGGTTATATAAAGATCCAATTAGTAGTCCACAATTCCACAGTAATATTATATATTTCAACTGAAAAACATTGGCAGTGCAGACCATGCTGATACAAAGCTCAGTCCCCGACCACCCATGTTTTTCTCCAATGTCCAACAGACAAAATTACCTAGTAAATTTAACTGGTGTATTTAGGGCCGGACTTTGGTCAACTGGTTTTCTAAGCAAAATGGCTCCACAGCGCCCAACCCATACCACCCAGTGCCCCCATCCTGGTGAACCCAGATTACTTTGCTCTTCATTTTTCTCACAGGTTGTCTTATTGTTCAGTTTTTCCTGTACTCATTCAACACATTCTAAATAAAACATTTCTTTACTACAAAAAAAAAAAATAAATAATAATAATAATAAAATAAACACTGGATAAGCACTCCCTGCTAGAGTGTCTCCCTAGGTGACTGCTTAGTTGGCCTATGTCTAAGGCTGGCTATGGGTGTATGAAAGGTTAATTTGCATTTGTTGCAATATTGCTCTCAGGTAAAAACCAAATCACATACAAAGAATCAGCTGTCTCAGTAACACATCTCCAGCGACAACTATTCAGGTTCCTACCTTGTGTAAAAAGACAAGCTGGGGTGAGGTACCATCTGTGTGTCATATTAAATGATTTTAATTTGAAAGTAAGCATATATAACTACACTAAGAAAAATAACAGCTTACTGATAGTTAACTTGGAAATAGTGTTGACTCTTAATGATGTTTTCTTTCAAGTAAACTGTTTTTTTAGAACATTTTATGAACAACTTTGAACCAGATAAACAGACCTAATAAATATATAACCACAGAATACATCTGTATTAGAAAAATAGTAAAGTTATAACAAAGAAATTGTTTAGTTTATATAGTATTATATGTATCAACTGAACATAAATCAAGTGATCAAAAATAGATAACACCATTAAATATATACTGGAGAGACAGAAGAAGATTATCCGGAACTTTCTGTAGATTGTTTGCAGGAAACAGTGAGCAAAGTAGACACTTTCAATCCAGAAGAAAATGATTTAAGGGAAGACCTACTTTTAAAAGAGATGGATAGCTATATTGAGATATATGAAAGAAATATATTACAGAAAGTAAATAGAACCAGAATGTGAGAAGACTGGCAAAGTAGATGAACAGTACCTCTCAACTGTACAGATTTTTGCAGAATTTCCAGATTTTTCCACATATTTTTGGTCCTTTTTTCATAAAATTGTGGTTTTCTGGAAAATCATTGGCAAGGCGTTAAAGATCGAAGTCAGAAAATAATGACATACATTTGAGTTTCAGACTTCATACCTTTCAAAAAATTCATATTAACACAAAACTTGTTATTCCATCAAGGTTATAAGTTTGCAAGAGCAATATTTAAAAATTGTTCCTATCTTTGGGCCTTTGTCCCCCCATTATTTATGGCTTTGCCCAGATTTCTTGCTCTAAGAGGTTGAGTGGTATGACACAGTAAACAGGATTATTAAGAAAAACCCATGTGACATAACAGAGGTAATTAGAATATATTACTGTGTGTCACAGAATTACTAATTATGGATAAAGTGATACCACAAAAATGTAGAGTAACAAAGAAAAGGAAGGAAGCAGGTAAAATACCACAACTGAAGCACCGTATAGAGAAAAGTATAAAGCAGGGCAATTACGACAAGAAGTACCACTGTAAGAAGAATACAAAAAGGAAACAGATCACCTGAAAGGCACACATAATGATACAGCTTTCTCTGGTGATTTTAATATCATTGTTATTGAGAAAGACTCTCTGCCTCTGAGCAAAATATTGCAGTGATTTAGTCTGGCCCAAATAATCCAAGCTCCTTCTTGAACCAATACAAGGATTGTTTCGAGCTCCACACTTGACCTAATAATAACCACCATACAAAATAGGTGTCTTCACATTGAAAAACTCCCAAGTGCTCTGAGTGACCACTCACCCATTAAACCCATTTGGTCATTTGGAACATAAAAAGTTCCTCAAACAATTGAAGGAATATATTTCTTTAATAATAAACTACCAAATCTCCATACCACACTCAATGCTATAGACTGGACTCTACCTCTGCTTTTGAATTTTTCAACATAAAACTGACCACAATTCAAGATACACTGTACCCCCTTACAAAAAAAAGGCTTAGATCACAGTGTTGCCCATAGTTTTCAGTGGATATTAAAAATAAAATTAAATCCAGAGAAACAACTAGGAAGATCTGGCAAAGGAACTATAACAGTATAGAGATATCCCAAATGTTTCTGAGTTTCAGGAAAGAAAGAAGAATTGCTACAAATACTGCCAAAGCTGTGTAGCTTAGACAGAAACAAGAAACAAGCTCGTCTAGACCCAATCCGTTTTAGAAAGACATAAAACACTTAACAGGGACATTAAATAACCCTTCATCTACCAATAATGAACCAATAACATTGAATCATTCCACCTTTTAATGATTAGGCCACTTTTTGCAGTCCACCATAACCAACATAACTAAAACTTTCCCAGAAAATTACATCCACCCAATGAAAAAGTAGAACTTTCATGTCCTAACCTATACCCTCTAGGATTTTATGCAGTAACCTTTCACTTCTCTGAAGTTTCGGTAAAACAGGCCAAGTCCCTTCTTCTCAAACTCAACAATTCAGGATCTAAATCCAGCTATCTTCATCCCACCTTCCTAAAGCTTTCAGCAGATAAATTTGTTAAACCCCTTACTTATTTCTTTAACCTCTCTCTCACGTCAGGCACTGTCCCACCAGCATTCAAACTCACAGTTATGGTCCATCTACCTAAAGTCACTTCTAAGGATTATAGGCCTAACTCTACCATGTGCCCTAGTGCCAAAATATTTGAAAAACTTTTATACTTGCAACTATAGGTTCATAAGTTCATACTAGGCTATCTGCCCTAGGGCATTTATAAGCCTAGCCAGAGTGTGTTTGGCTTTCGCCACCTATTTTAAATTAATTTTGCTATGCCCTTTTTCGAGGTTAGTATACTGTGCCTCTGTCTAACAGTGACACAGAAGTGATACCCGTGGTAAACCTACGATCTCCCATCCACTCATCAAGATTCCTCTTGAAGAGAGTCAGTGAGGGACTCTGCCTAACCTGGACTGGGATTTTTTTCCAGAGTGAAGGGAGCCTCTGGGTTATGAATCTGTCCCTCCAGCATGTCCTATTTATTTCAGTGCTGAGGTTCAAGTCTCTCGAGCATGTAGCTCGATGGGATTTGGATTTTCTGAGGTGCAGCATGTCCATTAATTCCGGGTTGGACATGGCTTTATACGTCAGGCACAGATCGTCTCTGAGCAGGCAGTATGCCACTGAGTAGAGCTGGAGTTTCTTTAACTGGGCAGCATATGGCATCTGTTTGAGCCCTTTGATCCTCTTGGTGAGGTACTTTTGGGGTCTTTCCAGTTGCTGCAGGTGTCCCCAAAAGGGGCATTGTACTCAATTATGGGCCTGATGAAGGATGAGTAAAGAGGCACGATGACCTCCCCTGATCTAGATGTGAATCCCTTCATGATTAGGTGGGCTATATAAAATGTTTTTCTAACCACTTTGGCCACGTGGTTGTCAAATGAGAGATTGCTATCAACTTGGGTCCCCAGGTGCCTAATTACTTCTTCTGTACTTAATGGATTACCACCTATGTGGTAATTTGTGGGCACTTTGTTTTTGCAAAAGGGGATGACTATACACTTTTTGGCGTTTAGCTTGAGGCCATGGCTCTGGCACCAGTTGTCTGTTTCTATGAGGCCCTTTTGGAGGATGCTTGTGTCAGCTGGAGAGTCGATTATGGCACCCAGTTTGCAGTCATCTGCGAACTTGGTCAGCCACAGTCCTTCCGTGTTGGCCTGTACCTCCGAGAAATATATACCGAACAAGAGAGGTCCCAGGACTGAGCCTTGTGGGACTCCACTTGTAACTGGTTTGGAGTCTGACATGGCTCCAGCAATTCTAACCATGTGGGTTCTGTCCTTGAGCCAGTTTGCAACCTATCTAGTGACATAGGGGTTTATATTTAAGCTGGTGAGTTTATCTATAATGCCCGAGTGGGGTATTGCATCGAAGGCTTTTGCGAGGTCCAGGTAGGCTGTGTGGACCACCTTCCCCTCGTCAATGGCCTTGGTGACTGTTTCAAATAAATCGACCAGGTTTAAGAGGCAGGATCTGCCCTTAACAAAGCCGTAGTGGGTAGGATCCAGTGTCTGGAGGTCCCCAATATCTTTATTTATGAGGTCCATGATGATCCTTTCCATAGCTTTGCAGACCAAGCTGGTCAGGCTTATGGAGCAATAGTTTCCAGGATCCGTTGAGGCACCACCTTTGTGGAGAGGGACCACTGTTGCTGTACACCACTCTTTGGGTACATATCCTGTAGTAAGGCTGAGATTGAACAGTAGTTTTATGTTTGGGTTTAGCTCTTCTTGGAGTTCATGTAGGACGCAGCCCGGGACACCGTCTGGTCCCATTGATGCTGTGTTTTTTGCTTTGGAGAGGGCAGCTCTTACCTGAGCATCTGAGATGTCAGGGGCAGCACTTTGCTGAGATAGATATTTGCGTTTTTGGTGGGGGGGGGAGTTTGAGCTGAACCTGTCAGCTAGGATGTTGGCAATGTCTGTGGGTTTGGTGCATTTTTTGTCATTTTGGACTAATTCTGAGCATATCTGGGAATTCCCACCCAGGTTCCTTACATAACTAAAGAAAGCCTTGTGATTATCCTTAGTGTCCTGTGCAATTTTTCTCTCAAGCTGGCCTTAGATGATTTTATGAGTGCCCATAGTTTTTGCTAATACAGATCAGAGATGCCTTCCTTTTGGGATTTTGCTCTATCATGTTGTAGCTTCCTCCTTCTATTGTATAGTTTGTTTATGGCTGGGGTCCACCAGACAGGACGCCTGCCTTTGGAGGATTGGGTCTTGGTTTTATTTGGGATTGCATGATCCATGCATTCCTGAAGGTGTTCATAGAATGCGTTTATAAAGGATTCTGCGGTCTGGGCCGTATTTTCCACAGGCCGGGGCTTTGAAGGATTCCACCTCGGTTTTGAGGAGTGTGAAATTTGCTTTAGAAAAGTTTTTCACTGTGGTTTCCTGGGCAGGGGTTGGGGTCAGGATATGAATATCCAGTGAGATTAGTTTATGGTCTGATCTTACCAGTGAGGGATACACTTCTGGTCTGGAGCATAGAGTCCCCATGTTGGTGATGATCAGGTCCAGTATGTTTTCCCCTCTTGTGGGAGTGGTAACAAGTTGTTCCATAGCATTTGAGTTTATAAATTCTAGGAACCTTTGGGCTAGGGTGTTGGAGCTAGAGTAATGCTCCCAGTCTATGTTTGGGTAGTTGAAGTCACCCAATATAATGGTGTTTGGAGAGACCTTCATATTTTCCAGTGTTCTCAGGAAGGCCGAGTGGGGTTCCTGGGTTTGGGAGGGTGGTCTGTAGCAGGCTATAAACTGGAAGGCAGTTTTACCCACTGTTAGTTGCACATGGATAGTCTCTGATGCTTCATGCTGTGCCACCAACCTGGAGGTGTGGATATCTTTGATGAATATTGATGCTCCCCATCCTTTTGTGGTTCGGTCCAAGTTTTGGGACCAAAAAGCATGGTATGAGGTATAATCTGGTAGTGCTGGGGTGCTCTCGGGAGCCTTGAACCAGGTTTCTGTTACTGCACAGATATCGATGTTCTCCATGCTAAGGAGAGTTTTGAGTGCGTGCATCTTGAGGTTTAGACTTCTGGCGTTGAGTAGCATTACTCTTAGTTTCTTATCCCTTGTGATACCTATGGAGGTGGGTTTGTCTTTTGAGCCTTGCCTAAAAAAGGCACTATGGGGGTAGCAAGAGCCTTTGCCAATATCCGAAAGCCCAGGGGTGACAGGTACAAGCCGTCCCTAGTGAAGCAGCATGGCTTGTCGAGCATGTCATCCCAGGCTGACAGGCATTGGATAACCTTTGAATGACACCAATACTTAAGCCAATTGTTGAAATTGATCATCTTGTCTTCATATTGTGGCATCATTCTTGGTGAGGGTAAGATGCTACTCAAGGACAGGGTCATACCGACCTGGGCTACATGCTCAGAGAGCTCCTCCATGTCTCTTTAAATGTAGTCCAGGGAGGTACGTCTCAGGTCATTCACACCAGCATGGACAATGACTGAGTCATATTTGTACTTGCCTTGGAGAGAACTGAGTGCTTGTGTTATGTGGAGGATCCTAGCGCCCGACAGGCAGCTCACCATGACCTTCTCCTTGTTCAGCCTGGTGAGCGTGACGTCAGTGTGCCTGACGATAGAGTCACCTATTACAAGTGTATCAGGTGTGTTGTTTACCCTTAAGGGCTGTGACTGTTCGGCACACTGGCTTTGTGAGCTATGTGTTGCACGTGTTTTGTTTTGGTGTAGCGGTTGCTTGGGTGTCTGCTTTGGAGGTCTCTGCTGCTTAGGCAGATTTTTATTTAGAGCATCTGAGTATGTTTTTGTGTGTTTATGTGTTTGGTTTGCTGTCTTGGTAGGTCTATGTGAGACTGGAATTGTAGTGAGTGTGGTTTCCTTCTCCTCCTGACTGGTTATGCCAGTACTGAGTTGAGAGAGCTTAGCCTCCAGTTTGGCTATATGGTTGCATCTCTCACATGTGTTGGAATTTGTTGGGAGGAGGAGAGGGTTGTCTGTGTACATGAGGCAGTTGTAACATTGCCTCAAGATTCCCAGATTCACCAGCTGGACCAGAGAGGAGATTGACAAATGACCTTTGTACATGCTAGAATAGTATTGGCAATTCCTTTATAATTGAAAAAAATGGCCAATGGGGAACAAGGTACTCAAGGGGAGTTTGTGAGGGTGTAGTGCTTTTAATTTTTTAGTGGTTTAGTGAGCAAGTGCCAGGTAACTTAAATGCAATGTGTTACAGGTAACTTAAATGCAAAAACGACAAACAGTAACTTTCTTTCAAGTGAAACAAGGAAATAAGTACAGTAAGCAATGCAGATATCACTAGGGATCCACAGAAGCACTGAAAAGCCGCATTTTAGGTGGAATTAGCATTTCAGGGAAATAACAAGCAAACAAACAACAAGCATACAAACAAAGCTAGATTCAGCAGGCCTGGATCTAGTCTATGCTACAGCAAACAAGGTGTACCAATTTCAGTAAGAAACAGTTCAAATATGCAGGCACTATAAGCCTTTAATCAGAAATTCCCAGCTCAGAAGGGCAGAGTCCAGCCTGTCCTCCCACAAGAGTGCAGACCACGAACCTTCTTAATGTAAAATAATTGGCCTGAAGCCCAAGTGCTTAAACCAGAACTAATACACTTTTAGAATAACAGACACTGAACCCTCAATCAGCAGTTCCCAACTTAGAAGGATGTAAGCTATGTAAGTACATTGACAGCTATAACTTGTTATGTGATGCACAGCAATGTTTTAACAATGTCTTTAGTTCCTTTACTGCCTTGGTAATGGCACTGATACAATTAATTGCAATTACTGCAGGTCTCTTTGTTGACATGATAATGGCTTTTGATATGGTCAACCAGACCCTTTTTCTCAACAAGCTCAAAAGACTCAGTATAACTGGTTGTGCAGGTATCTAAAAGACAGAACCTTCCAAGTTCATAGCAAAGAGTCATCCTGTAATGCTGGTAAACCTAATACAGGTGTACCATAAGAGCACACCTCTTAACGTCTTAAAAGAAAAGCCTAAAATAATGGGAGGACAAAGGCCCAAAAATAGGTGCATATTGTAAATATTTCTCTTATAAACTTAGAAATTTACTAGAATAACATGCTTTGTGTTACCATGTATTTTCTGAAGGATATGAAGTCTGAAACTCTATTTAGTGACTTCAAGCCTCAGTGATTTGCCAGAAAACCACAAATTTTATGAGGAACACACTAAAAACATGAGGCAAAAATCTGGGCATTCTGCGAAAATCTGGACAGTTGAGAAGTATGCATAAGAGTCTATGCTTGGTCCTCTTCTTTTCCTCTCTCTGTTTGTTAATGATTTCTACCTAGAATCACCACATCTTAAGTTAATAATGAATGCAGATGACATGTTGCTCCAGCAATCCAGTACTAGCCACTTTAACTTACAAACCAAGTTATGGGACTATATCACTCAGCTATGCACCTAGTCCTCTACTAACAAACTATTAATTAGCCTCAAGAAAAATAAATATTATGGTCTTAACCTCAGTCAAGAAATTACCCACTGTTGTTCTTGTTCCTTAACAGACCTTAATGGGAACATAATACCCAATGTAACTGAACGCAAGTTTGTTTGCGTTCTGCGGCTTTTCCCAGTTAGGGCTTGCCACAGCGGAACTCCGGTCCGCTAATGATTGGTAGTGGATTTTTACGTACCGGGTTACCAGCCCTGACACACAACTAGGTCTATTTTAATGGGACCATAATATCCAATGTAACTGAATACAGGTACTAGGTCTAACTTAATGGGAACATAATACCCAATGTAAATGAACACAGGTACTAGGTCTAACTTAATGGGAATATAATACCCAATGTAACTGAACACAGGTACTAGGTCTAACTTAATGGGAACATAATACCCAATGTAACTGAACACAGATACTAGGTCTAACTTAACTTGAATATAATACGCAATGTAACTGAACACAGGTATTAGGTCTAACTTAATGAAAACATAATACCCAATGTAACTGAACACAGGTACTAGGTCTAACTTAATGGGAGCATAATACCCAATGTAACTGAACACAGGTACTAGGTCTAACTTAATGGGAACATAATACCCAATGTAACTGAACACAGGTACTAGGTCTAACTTAATGAGAACATAATACCCAAGGTAACTGAACACAGATATTAGGTCTAAATTAATGGAAACGTAATATCCAATGTAACTGGACTCAGTAGTAGGTCTAACTTAATGGGAACATTTATTTATTTATTTTATTTATTCTACATTTGTTAACAGGGAAAGTCCGACTGGATACATATACATTTTCAGCGGAGGCCCGGGGAGAAAAGCTCCACGTTAAAAAAAAAAAATTAGTAACACTTAAAATGCAGGTTACAGAGAAATCTAGAACATTTAACAACAACCATTGACAAATTCAAATTAAGGTTACATTTAGATAAGAAATAAAAAACATTGTTGGTAATGGAATAAATATACACAGAAAACAATCACATAAGTGAGGTGTGTCTAGAAGAAAAAGGATTTTCAGTTAGAAAGTAAGGATGATGGTTAAGGGAAGATAGTTAGGTAAGAAGGAGTTTATTTAGTATGGGCAGAATAATAAGTTATCTTCCTGATTATGGAAATTAGAGACATATAATGGAGTAAAGAAATATATAATATGAGGGTGTGGGAAGAAAATAAATAAGGGTAATCACATCTGTGAGCTACGTTTGGTTTAATTGTGTCTTGGTATACTTCGGGTTAGTCTGGGTTTAGACATGAGCACAGCTATTGTTTTGTCTAACCTCAGTCTGATTATTGTATGGGTTAGTCAGGGTTTAGACATGGACATAGCCAGAGTCTGTGCATGTGTGTCTCTAGAGATATTTTGAATTGAGGCAAGGAGCTGTTAGTGGTTAGTTTAGGAGGAAGGGAGTTCCATTGTTTTCCAGCAGAGTTGGAGAATAAGGAATCTCCAGCTGAGTTGTTGGCTTTGGTCGGTTGTACTAGCATTCCGCTGGATGAGTGGAGGGATGCTAGGTTGCTATAGGGGGTAATAATATTAGACAGACTAGGGGTACTGGTAAGTTGGTAGAGGATTTTATGAATAACTATGAGTTGGTTATAGTATATCTGATTGGGTAGTTCTAGCCAGCCTAATTTGTTTAGATTATGACAATGGTAGGTTCTGTATGCTGCGCCTGTGGCAAATCTTTCTATTTTGTTATAGCAGCTGATGATTTTGTTGAGGTTTGATTTAGAATGATTAGTGAGGATGGGTGATGCATAGAGAAGGGATGACAAAAGATGTGTGCAAGCTATGGCGGTTCTGGCAATTGGGGTTAAGAATCTCTTAATCCTATACATGGAGCCTATTTTTTTGTTTACTGTTTTTATGGTTTTGTCTATATGGGCATCGTAATTCAGATTGTTATCAATGATTATACCTAGTAGTTTAGTGCAAGGTTCAGGAGAGTAGGTCTAGTTAGACTAGGTCTAACTTAACGCGAATATAATACCCAATGTAACTGGACACAGTAATAGGTCTAACTTAACGCGAATATAATACCCAATGTAACTGGACACAGTAATAGGTCTAACTTAATGGGAACATAATACCCAATGTAACTGGACACAGTACTAGGTCTAACTTAATGGAAACATAATACCTAAAGTAACTGAACACAGGTATTAGGTCTAACTTAATGGGAACATAATACCCAATGTAACTGGACACAGTAATAGGTCTAACTTAATGGGAACATAATACCCAGTGTAACCGAACACAGGTACTAGGTCTAACTTAACACGAATATAATACCCAATGTAATTGGACACAGTAATAGGTCTAACTTAATGGGAACATGATACCTAATGTCACTGAACAGAAGTACCTAAGCCTAATGCTTGACCCTACCCTTTAGTTTGCCACACATATAGATATTTTAACTAATAAAGTCTTTGCTCAATTAAAACTATGTTACAAAATTTGTCTCCTCCTTTGCTCTGCTGCTCGCAGGGCCATTGTTAAAATTATTTTAATACCCAGATTTGAATATGATCTTCTTTTTCTCCTTATACATTTAGCCCACAGTACTCATAGAATACAGGCTGCTTAGAATAAAATATGCATATTAATTCTGTTAGCAGACCTCCCATATAAACCATCGTAATCTGCAATTCCAGATGGTTTTCAGTGCCTCACAAGGCCACCTTTCTTCTAAGCCTTCTAATTTACAAGGTGCTAAAACATGGTCACTGCCTCCTTTTAATAGTAAACCTACTCAGAAGTACAGAGGGCAACAGTTTCTCTTTCTATCTTGTATGCCCTCCATTTAACACTGCAGTGGCTGAGAGAGCCTTCTCTGAACTGGTACCTGCTTCCTGGAATGCTACCTGGAACCACCCGCCTTCTAACATCAAAAATCTAGAAAACATTAAAAGCTTCAAAGATGTATATAAAGAGCATCTTTTTTACTGAATCTACCTGCGACTGCTTTCATAATAATGATTAGGTAACTTACATTTTCTTATCATGAATATCAGATTACATTTAATAAACTTTTTAAGCCTCTTCTTGTGTCTTATATGAACATATTTCATGTTTATAGGAGTCTATGTATTTTCTGTATAATTACAGTGTATTTTATGCATATCTTTGCATTTTGTGTATAACTTTTTCTCAATACACTCTGACTGGGGCTTTTAATGCTACTCTATCTGCATTCAATCTGACTTTGTTCTGACTCTTGCTGTGTACTCATTTTGGATACAATACTGTTGATTGAAAGACTCTTATGTATTTCCTGCTCTTTGTGCTCAGGTCATGCCCGAAAAGTGTCAAAAGACCAGACCACTTACCAGAAAAACTTCTTCTTCCAGCTTTTCCCAGACAGGGGTCGCCACAATGGATCACCTGTCTGCTCATGATTGGCAGTGGAGTTTTACGGTGTCAAGTTGCCAACCCGGCACCCAACCTTACACAGAAGGAACAAACACATGCACACACTCACACCTATGGCCAATTTAGAGTGTCCAATCCGCCTTACCAGAAGAACTAATAGTTAATAACTAACTAAATAGGTTCATAGGTGTGTACTCAGCTAATGGCCCTGGAGCCTTTACAAGCCTAGCCAATAGGATTACCCTGGCATCGTGCCTCTCAACATTAGTTCCCAGTGCCTCTGTCAAGTACAGCCACTGGAGTGATCCCCGGGGTGAATTTCCTATTACCCATCCACTCATCAAGATTCCTCTTGAAGAGGGCCAGTGAGGCGCTCTGCTTGACATGTATGGGAAGTCTATTCCACAGCATGGGCAGTCTCTGGGTTATGAACCTGTCCCTCCAGCATGTTCTGTTGATTGTGGTAATGAGGTTGAGGTCTCTGGAGCATGTGGTGCGGAGGGATTGGGATTTCTTTAGATGTAGCATTTCTAGCAGAGCTGGGTCAGACATGGCTTTGCAAGTCAAGCAGAGATCGCCTCTAAGTAGGTGATATAAGACAAAGAATAGTTGGAGTTTTTTGAGTCTGTCCATATAGGACAACTGTTTAAGGCCTAGGATCATCTTTGTGAGGTACTTTTGTGGCCTCTCCAGTTGTTGCATATATCTAGTGAGGTACATGCCAAATGGGGCATTGTACTCGATGATTGGCCTAATGAGGGAAGAGTAGAGGGAGACAATGACCTCTTTCTTCCTGGATGCAAAATCCTTAGTAATGAGATGTGCCATATAGAAGGACTTTCTGACCACAGTGGCAATGTGGTGGTCAAAACAGAGGTTGCTGTCAGATAGATATTGTTAGAAAGAGAGATGTGGTAAAAACAAAGCACAATATCAAAACAGATCAAGATTTATCATATACTATTGGCAATAATAAACTAAAATTATCAGCACAGGAAAAAAAGTAGAAGCTATATAGATAAATACAATACACTCCATGCAAGTTGTAAATATATTTCCCTAACATGTCACTGAAGCGTATGCCATTTATTACTTGTATATGTCAATGACTGCAATCTTTTCACTGTTGTTTATGTTACCGATTTCATTCAATGTAATAGTACTGAATTACTTTTTTCTGTTTATGTGAATATATTTTTCTTTGTTTGTAAGTTTGTGCAGCTTTTCGCCCCGGGCCTCCACTGAAAATGGGCTCATTGCAGGCCCAGTGGACTTTCCCGGTGAACAAATGCAATAAATAAATAAATAAATAAATATATAAATAAATATAAAAGTACAAAATGAGCAATTCAGATTTTACAGAGAATTGGGAAACAAAGCAAAAGGAATAGAAACACCACTAAAAAAGAAGAAATAGGCACATTTTGAAGAAGTATTTATGAAGAATCTGATGATCATAGCAAAGATGCTGCATGAAAAGAAAAATTACAAGAGACAGTAAGGCGTTCTAATGTAGAGGATATGAAATGGAATGCAGTAAAAGAAAATTAAGAAAAGCTCCTAAACGGAAAACCCCAGGATCAGATCCAGTACCTAACCTCTGGCTAAAAGCATTAACATTTTTGCACAAAGATTTAGCCCTGCGTAAGAATTACTGATATGCTAATCCCAAACAGAAACTAACCTGGTTAACAACAGGAAAAATGAGAGTGAACCTGCAAGCCATCATAAGAACTACAGGCCAATAACTTGCCATCTGACAGTATACAAACTATATATTGGAATACTGGAATTGATATATATATATATATATATATATATATATATATATATATATATATATATATATATATATATATATGGGTCTATGTTTCTTGATCGAAATTACAAAATCTTGAACAAGAAACATAACAACCCACTTAAGCAAAAGTGCACAACATCGAAAGTGCACTTTTGCTTAAGCTGATCGTCAAAAAAAAAAATTAAAACTGTTTATGCAGGGGGGCAAGCCCCCCTGTGCCCCCCACACCCCCCCTTCTTAAATATACCAACTCTGAGATCGCACTATAGTGGGAAAAAGGATATATTTCCTTATCCCCACTGTAACCGGCTTAAGTGAAAGTGCACTTTTGATATAGTGCACTTTCGCTTAACTGGGTCCGATCTTCTGTTACTCGACAAACTGTGTGTGTGTGTGTATGTGTGTGTGTGTGTGTGTGTGTGTGTGTGTGTGTGTGTGTGTGTGTATATATATATATATATATATATATATATATATATATATGGGTCTATATCATTTTGTCGAAACTCAAATGAGGGAATGCTCGTTGAACAACGTTTTAAGCAAAAAGTTTCCAAAAGGAAACTGATGGCTGGTCACCATCTGGAATTTGCCCTTTTCCCCATTGTAGTGTGATCTCGGAGTTGGTATATTTAGTTAGGGTGTGTGTGGGGGGCACAGACCCCCACTGGCATAGGTGTTAAGTTTTATGGTTTTGTTTATGGTCGATACGGTCGCTAGGTTGGACTGACGTCAGTTTGCCGTAGGAAACTTTTCACTTAAAATGTTGTTTGATGAATAGTGTTTTCACTGAATATGTGTTTGACAAATAAGCATTTGCTCATTTGACTTTTGACAAAATGATATAGACCCATATATATATATATATATATATATATATATATATATATATATATATATATATATATATCGAGGAGAGAGAGTTTACAGTAATTTAGTGAAAAACTCAATTATGGCAACAGATGAAAAAGGCAACAAAGGAGAGTTATATGGAACAAAGGATAAAGCCATAATAGAGAACTGTAAAAAGATGAAGAATTTAAGTATGGCATGGATAGATTACAAAAAGCATCTGGCAGCATCCCATGTTCATAGACAATGGAATGTTTCAGATGTATTAATATATGATCGATTGCATTACAGTGGCCATGAAACAGTGACAAACCACTTTGCAGTTAATCCATGACAAAGGTCATATTACGGGGTATTATCCCAGGTATAATACAAACAGGGATATTCCAGTGTGATTATTTGTCACCACTGCTGTTTTGTCTTACTTTTAACCCATTAAACTGTTTGCTTAACAGGTTAGTCTGTGGTTACAATTTGTCTCAGAAAATAACCTTGTTTAAAGATTTCGCATCTACGTTTCGTGCATGACTGAAAACTGTATAGTTCATCAGATGAGGAGATGAAAGCAAACTACAAATCTTTAAAACTTTCTAAGGTGATATAACAATGACATTTGGTCTTGATAAATGTGCAAAATCAACATTTAAAACAAGAAAGCTACAGCATCAAGAAAATATCAATAAGAAATCAATATGGATAGGGAATAAGATATAAAGAACTTGAGCAGGAGAGAGAGTGTATACATTTTTGGAATAGATGAAACATCAACAATAAAGCATGAGCAAGAGTGAATAAAGCTCAGTAAGTAGTACTTCAGAACATTAAAATTCATATTGAAAACTACTTTGACATCTATAATAAAGTCTAAGCTATAAAGCAAGTTGCTATTTCTGTTCTAACTTACAGTTTTGGGGTGATCAACTGGTCCCAAAAAGTACAGGATTGATTGGACACCAAAACAAGAAAAGTGCTTCATGCTTATACCAAGATTATTTCTTCCTCACTCTGAAAGTGGTATGGTCCTCCTTGAAATTGATTACATGTACTGATTTGCAGTCATAGGACTGCATACATATCTGTTGACTTCATCAGATGCAAACATAGTGAACATTTTGGTGACATGTTTGCCTAGTTTAACAGAAACATTTCAGTGTCAAGTGGGAATGGAAATCAAAGCAGAAGCAGACAAAAATCAGACAGCAACTGAATTTGCAAAAAAACAGAGCAAAACAAAGAATATGAGGAAAAGGATCATATGAGAAGGAAAGAAAAAAGGAAAAGTCATAATTATAGTGGCATGCATAGAATCTTCTGGAAGAAACTCATGTTGACCAAGACTTGATGTAGGAATGGTTAAGAAGAGGTGAATTGAAACCAAAAAATGAAAAGTTGATAATGGTAGTCCATAATAGTGGACTACATACACGTTGGTTTACAGAACCCTTTAGAAGGGCAAGAGAAACAGAAAAGTGCAGGTTCTGTAAAGAAGAAGTGGAAACAGTCACACATCTTGTTGGGTGTTATAGATGCATGGCAGATGGCCTGTATACCGAAAGGCACAATAACATGGCAAGACTGTTTCATTGTGGTTTTGCAAACAGTACAATATCGAAGTAGCTGAGAAGCATTGGGCATGTGAATCACAATGTGTTACAGAGAATAATAAGTGCATATCACATGGGATCACTTATTACTAGCAGTTCAAAAATGGATGTTATTACCCTCGTGTTAATATTTAAGCCTTGAATAAAATCAATAGCATTACATTTTCACCATTATACAAGAATAATAAATCATCTAGAAATTTGAGATATAGAACCACATTGTTCCTACAAAATGAGTTCCCAATATATAACTACTCTCAAAGGCTGCCATAAAATATTTCCATAAGGCGAAGGAAAAGAAGCTCCCACTCCTGACCAGATTTCTGCAAAAAAACAATTTATATCCAAATCTGAAAATATTAAGTGTTAAACAAAAGTGCAAAATGGACAAAATGAAAGATGAAAAGGGGCCCCCGCCTAAAAAGAAAAAAACTACTGCTGCTCTGAAACTGTAAGTGTGAGGAATACTAGAATATAAATCTTTTATATCTAAATATAGCCCAAAATCCACTCCAATCATTCTCTAAACCTCTGACCTTTTTATTACCAATTGTAAGATGATGGGCTTATGTTGTTTGAAATGTATTGTATTAAAGTATATTACAGGCCTGTGATCTTTCTGCTATCTACAGCAGACACACATGCATGGGTAATAGGACTAAAGCTGTTATTAAACATTTAATCTGAGATTACAAAACTGTAAGCAATAATGTGCACATAATGCAATATTTAATAAACTAGCTGTACCATCTTATCGTTTGCCACAAAACACACAATTTTAATTACTCAAATATATTATAAAATTACTTTTTCAAGTAATAACAAAATTAAAAAACACATTTCCACTACAATTGTTAGATAAGGCCAAGAGGATGACATCTTCTGCAAATAAGGTGATGCCACCTCCCGGTCCATAACCTGGGCACCTTTCCATCCTTTGCTGTGTATTCACACCCTGTTCATTAAAATGATGAACAAAAGTGGAGATAAGACTCACCCTTAATGATGTTCAGTGTCCACCCTGAAAAACTCTGAACCGATGCCAAGAATATGAACACAACTACTGCCTATACAGTTGTACTGGGTCTAAGTAGCAAATAACAATAACTCTTTTACCGTCTACTCCTTAAAGACCCTCATAACATATGCTATTACCCACAGACATAAGCCTTCTACAAATCACAAAACAACTGTAGAACAGAGTAGCAAACTGCCATAACCTCCCATAGAGCTGCAGAGGGATAATCAATAGGCCTACTGTTCCATGATCTGGTCAGGCTGCACTGTTCTTCCAGAATATTATCAGTTATCAACCACAGTCTGCTCCCCAACACTCCAATGTGTCCAGGAAACCTCTATAGTTGGAACACATCTTTGTGTGCCCTTTTTTAATGATGTGAAGTCTGATTTCAATTTTCTGATTCAGTGGTTCTGTTCCCATCATTTTCTCTGTACAGTGAAGAGGCACATTAGAAACACTGTCTCAGCCCTCTCCAGTACTTAAACCATCTTTAGCTAGGTCTTAGGTCTACCTGCAGTCTCACTACTGTGGAAGCTTCTAAACTCCATGGTGACTTCAGCTACAACAATGAACCTCCAACCTTTAAATATTTCAGGCATTACCTTCTGGTCTAAGGGTATACAATCGGGATAAGGAGTTGCCGGAATGCTTCTTCCATCTCCTAGCAATCTGCCTATTAGTGGTCACTACTCCCCTGCCAGATGCCAGAAAATCTTTTAGACACCAAAAATCATTTTCCTGATCTTTCCAAGCTCTTTTTATGTTCTAGCTTTCACTTCTGCAACTGCTGTGACCATGCCCTTTTTGGTTTGCCAGCATTTCTCAGTTAAGTCAAAGGAGCTCTCAATTAGCACTGGATGAAAGGCTACCTTCTGCAACTTAGCAACTTCTTTCACTGTCATGACAGGGACTGACAACCTTCTGCCCACAAGTAGCCTTTACTGGGGTCTCAAAAACTGAGGTCTTGAATGTGGTCCTTTAAGAATCAATGACCCTGGCTTTACACAGAGTTTAAACAAAGTCTTCTTGGAGGTAGAAGTTGAAAACATCTGTATGAAAGCTTCTACCAGATATTCTTTGGAGGTCTTCATTGCTTAGCTATGTCTCCAAGGTCTGAGCAGCATACATCCTTATATGGTGAAACTTAATCAGCATCTTGTGGAGATCTTTTTGCAGCTCTGTCCTTCTCTTCTTCAGAGAATCCAAAACATATGAATTCAGTTTTGATGGCATGATGAATGATCTGCAAATCAAGATGATGAGGTATCAAGTGCGTCATGACTCTCTTTGTTTTAGAACACGGTAATTTTGTGGGCAATTATGATATGCACACTAAATTATTTTTTGGGGGGGGTCCTTGTAATCATACCAATGCAAATGCTTCACTCATTCCCTATATGAATGTTAAAGTCTGCATTTACAGAACTTGTAGATGTCAACCTCTTGAGCATGTTCTGTGCCTTCTCCAAGAAACTGAAATGCAGTAAAACTGTTTGGTGCTAAATTACAAACAACTCGAGTTTTTTGTCTGTGATTGAGAGCTTCATCAAGGCAATCATCTTATTGAGCAGAAAAAGCTTCATCTGCATGATTCTCAGCTAAAGACTTGTGATTATCTTCATACGTTTTGGGGCATGTCATGAGAAGCAACATCTGAAGAGGAAACAAATCATCCTTGACTGACAAGTCTGGAACAGTGCCTATGCAATGTGAAGAGGAGAATTCACCTGCATCTTCTCTGTATTTTTCTGACTCTTGCACCAACCCAGACTCTTTTTTTTCACTACTGAGGTGATGTCCCACATTCCTAAAGACAACTTTCATTGCCAGGGTTTAGACTACCTGAATCTGTCCTTCTCAGAGGTGGAACAAACCAGGCCTGCTACCAGGATGGCACTGAACCTGATCCCAACCCTTCAATTTGCAAGTTACCAGCTACCATGTCCTCACTGTTATCTGGCAGTGCAGAGGATTAAGAACATGAGCTGTTAATGGGATGCTTCCCAAAAACCAGGATTTGATTTCCTCTGACCCATAACCAGATAGTGCTCTGGGGCAAAGCGGAAATCAAACTAGGCTCCACAGTGGTCTCCTGGCCCACATGCCTGATAATTACTTTGAACTAATCAACCTATGAATGACACCCAAGTCCTGGTCCCAGGGTTATGTGTTGTTAACTGTTGTTTCGACAGGTTCCTCTCAGTATTTATTGGATCACCAGGGGAATCTTTTGTGGGCACTGTTCTTTTTCTGGCCTACTTCTGGCTGAGACTGCTCACTAAGATGGGGAGTGTACTAGGAACACAAAGCACCAAATAACAAAGATCTAAGGCTCACTGAGGCAATTAGACATACCTACGACAACTAAGTGACACTGCCCAGAGAGGAATGCATCCTTTAATAATATATCAGCTCTAACTGTACAATATTCACTAACTTACGATTTAGATGTAAATGGGGCTATTTTTCTTTTAATGGAGAATTTGTTATGCAGTTCTTAATAAGCACTGTTTAGGATCAAAATGACAAATGCAACATATAAAATGTGCAGCCTACTACAAACAAAAACGTAACTTGATCAAGGTCATATCATATAATGCAGTCTATCACATTTAATCAGAATAGAACACTGAATCAGTGATATAAGATACTTTACTATGGCACCCCAAATAAAACAACACACGAGAAAGGGGTGGGGAGAAGGACACCAGTGTGAAGTGCCTATGTGTGACAGTACACAGATCCACAACTATTGGGGTTCATTGAAGTTGGAGGTGAATGTAGAAGTCTCCTTTCCACCAAAGAGCATTGGTCTTCAAGATGATTATATTAAGAAAGGGTGAAGGAGTGATGTTTCCTACATGGGGGTAGGTATTTTATTCATATCTTAGAAAAACAACTTTGAAGACTGTATGAATGTAATTTTAGAATGTTTTCTTTAAAATACGTTTGAAATAATGCCTCGCATATTGTTTCCTAAACCCAGAAAGAAGGGGGTATAGCATCAAGAGTTTTCAAATGCAACCTTTGGCCTAAGTTTGTCACTGACATACGAGTATTATTTCTCTAAGGAAATTCAGGTACAGCACCAGCTTTTATTAGTAATTGCTGATGACCAGTATCCTTGTGGGGTCCTCCCCAGAATCCCACACAAATGCTTATCATAAAGAAGCCAGAAAGAATACTATCGCCCCCCTCCCCCAGCTAGAATATGTGGTATAGACCATACAGCCTCTCATGAGAATGCTGAAACTTCTGGAATGTTTAACCAGCACATGAAAACCTGTAATTTTCTGGTGGACCAGTAAGAGAACTACATGATGTGACTCTTTATCTAGTATATTAGTACCCTGGATACGTTTGTTATAGCAGATGTCCATAGCCAGATTTTGAGCTGCTTTAGGTAGGAATTATCTAAGTTGTTTTTGATGGTGCAACAGATATCTGCTCATAGAGACTGTATCACTGAGTGATGTATCAGGGCAGACTCATGTAAATAGCACAGGCATGTCTTCAGTTTATTAGTCTAAAACAATCTAATGTTACAGCAAACTGACTTCAGGGCAGCTTGTGAACGAAATAGGCTGTCATGGACTAATGAACTTGTTTTGAACAGCAGTACGAATATCTGTGTTTTATACACTTGGTCAGTATTTTGTATTTTCTGCATTTGGTATTACTGGAAGAGTTCCATCATAGTTATGGTGACTGCGACAACAAAGAGGATTCCCAGTATATGGGCAATCCAATTATTTTCTTTCCCCTGATAGCCTTTAACAGAGACTCTTAAAATTGGCTATAAGTAGTGCGTGGAATCAGTCCCTTGTTTAATGTCTAATCTATTTCTCTAATATAAAAGACATCCCCTTTGCCACTTTCTAAGACTCAAGCGAAACCACCTAAATGAAAACACATTCGCTAATGAGAAGCAGTCAGTTCCTTTGCAGTATCATTCTTCCACAAAAAGCCTTGGTACATTTTATGAAGATGCCCACCAACAGTGAAATGTATTCAAACCTTTCATGTGCTTTAAGCTGTGGTCCTACTAGATCTATTTGATGTCTGGACCATATATATATTGCCACAGGTAAACTGCTTCATGGCCCCTTTCCTCATTTGAAAAAGGGTCAATTTTTATACTCCTCAGACATTGTATCCATTAGTTTTTCTTTTTTTTTTCTATTTTTTTGCTAAAAATACTTTTACAAAAATATTTTGCTTCTTTTATATATTCAACATTACCTAATTTCCATGTGCTTTTTAATGATTAAGTTCATAGATTGGTACTAGGCTAACTGCTCTTGTGGGCCATTTTAAGCCTAGCTAATTACTTCATGTGCGAATCAAACCCTGCACCTTTTGTCAGTAAGCCATTATGCCATCATCCTTATTTTATCTAACACAAGGCAACCTAGGCAGCTGCCTAGCACCCAGCACTGGTTGGGCTTCATAAATGGTTAACAATCTCATAACAGGATGAGAAGATTTCCATTTTCTGCAATGCAGGGCGATCTCAGAGTTTGTATATTTAAATAGTGGAGGCTATGGGGGTGCTGGGGGGGGGGGCTTGCCCCCTGCTAGGAATGTGCAGTTTATTTTTTTTTGTTTGTTTGTTTTATTAATTTTTTTACATTTTTGAACTTTTAAATGTTCGATCATATGGTCTTGGCCATATGAAATTCGAACATTTGAAAGTTCGATCATGTAAAGTAGACCCATGTATATATATATATATATATATATATATATATATATATATATATATATATATATATATATATATATATATATATATATATATATATATATATATATATATATGTGTGTGTGTGTGTGTGTGTGTGTGTGTGTATATGGGTCTACTTTGACCCATCGAAATAACGATTCAGCGAAACTCAGTTTCGCAAGTCCAGTTTCGCGAAAGTGCATTTCTCTGGAAATGCACTTTCACGAAACTACAGGTCACCGAGGTTGTTGTTGGACATCATGGTACAGTGGGGATAAGGGAGTTTTCCCTTTTCCCCATTGTAGTGTGATCTCGGAGTTGGTATAAATTAGTAGCGGGTGTGTGGTGAGCACAGCCTCCCACATAGGGAGCACATAGGGGCTTGCCCCCTGCATAATTTAGTGTAGTGTATTTGTTTTATTGTTTTTTTATGTATTCGGTGGCCTGTAGTTTCATAAAAGTACATTTCCAGAGAAATGCACTTTTGCGAAATAGGACTATTTTGATGGGTCAAAGTAGACCCTTATATATATATATATATATATATATATATATATATATATATATATATATATATACACATACATAAACATATATATATAAATATATATATATATATATATATATATATATATATAAATATATGCACACATATATATAACATATATATATATATATCATCATCATCTTCTTTCGGCTGTTCCCATTAAGGGTCGCCACAGCAGATCACCTGTTTCCATTTCTTCCTGTCCTCTGCATCTTGCTCTGTCACACCAACCACCTGCATGTCCTCTGTCACCACATCCATGAACCTTATCTTAGGCCTTCCTCTTTTCCTGTTACCTGGCAGCTTCATCCTTAGCATCTTTTCCCAATATACTCAGCATCCCTCCTCAGCACATGTCCAAACCAACGTAATCGTGCCTCTCTGGCTTTGTCTCCAAACCTTCCAACATGGGCTGACCCTCCAATATACTTATTCCTACTCCTGTCCACCCTCATCACACCCAGTGCAAATCTTAACATCTTTAATTCTGCCACATCCAGCTCAAACTCCTGCCTTTTTGTCAATGCCACTGTCTCCAACCCATATAACATAGCTGGTCTCACTACCCTCTTGTAGACCTTCCCTTTCACTCTTACAGGTACTTGTCTGTCACAAATCACTCCTGACACTCTTCTCCACCCACTCCATCCTGCCTGTACTCTCTTCTTCACCTCTCTTCCACACTCACCGTTACTCTGAAGTATTGACCCCAAGTATTTAAACTCATCCACCTTTGCCACCTCTACTCCTTGCATCCTCACCATTCACACACATATATTCTGTCTTAGTCCTGCTGACCTTCATTCCTCTTCTCTCTAGAGCATATCTTCATCTCTCCAGGGTCTCCTCCACCTGTTCCCTACTCTCACTACAGATCACAATGTCATCTGCAAACATCATAGTTCACAGGGACTCTTGTCCGATCTCGTCTGTCAACCTGTCCATCACCATTGCAAATAAGAAAGGGCTCAGAGCTGATCCTTGATGTAACCCCACCTCCACCTTAAATGCATCCGTCACTCCCACCGCAGACCTCACTGCTGTCACACTACCCTCGTACATATCCTGTACCACTCTTACATACTTTTCTGACACTCCTGACTTCCTCATACAATACCACAACTCCTCTCTAGGCACCCTGTCATATGCTTTCTCTAAGTCTACAAAAACACAATGCAACTCCTTCCGACATTCTCTGTACTTCTCCAGCAACACTCTCAGAGCAAAGATCGCATCTGTAGTGCTCTTTCCTGGCATGAAACCATACTGCTGATCACTAATCATCACGTCCCTTCTTAACCTTGCTTCCACTACTCTTTCCCATAACTTCATGCTGTGACTGATCAATTTAATCCCTCTGTAGTTACTACAGCTCTGCACATCACCCTTATTCTTAAAAATCGTAACCAAAACACTTTTTCTCCATTCCTCAGGCATCCTCTCACTTTCCAAGATTTCATTAAACAATCTGGTTAAAAACTCCACTGCCATTTCACCTAAACACCTCCATGCT
>NC_056732.1:381706592-381761592 GCF_019279795.1 Protopterus annectens | reverse complement strand
GATTGCACTGTATTGTTCACATAGCAGTGTGCTGGAATATATTACTCTTCCATAATTTATGTATTTGCTCATTTATTTGATCTCAAGCAGACATCTAAAAGTATACAGTCATACAACGAGGTGTAATTAATGGAATCAATTTTTAGTAAACAGGAGCATCATCATATGAACCGTGTTCATTGGTTACAATCCTTGGCGTCCCTGTTTTGTTGACTATTATTGGGTTGTGATAAGTTAAGCTGCAAGAAGTCCATGAATTTAATGTTAAAATATTAATTATGAATGCATTTTTAATTTAACTTGATTTCACTGTTACACTGGTGTGAACTACATTGTGTTTGTCTGGAATACTTTGTGTGGTACTTAGTGCAGATGAATATGCAATAAATTGTAATTGAACTGCTTCCTGTAGTGCATAGTTTGATTCCCACAGCTGTCATTTATTTATTTATTTACTAATTTTGTTTGCTGGGAAAGTCCAACTGAGCAGTGGTCCTATTTTTCAGTGGAGGCTACAGAAGAAATACTCCATTTCACAGAAAGAGCAAAACGCAGTTATACAAGATTTACATAATAAATGTACATACATACATAGAAGTGTAATGATATGACAGTTAATCAAAAATAGTAAATGTAGAGGGCGTGGCCAAGGATGAACACAGGATAGCAGCAGATTTCTTCAGCTCCACCAATTTCATTACACTGACAGGAATTAATTACTTAAAAAATTAATTTTTGAAGTAATTTTCTTTCTAAATACGTTTGTTTTATATAGTTCTTGAACTATATCTAAAAAAGAAAGGAAATCTTAATAATATTCCTGTCAGAAATCACTGTGGAAATTTTCCTGTCAGTTTATCAGTCTGAAATGAGTTCCAGTAAGACAAATTCTCAAGACTCCAGCATCAAGAAAGAACTTCAGTCTCTGATAATTATAATCCAGCAACTTACTGATAAAATGGATAAAATGGATACTAAAATAGACACCTTCATAGAAAAACTACAAAACAAATAGACCTGTTACATACAGACCTGCAACAACAGAAGAACCGGATGACAGGCATAGAAGAAGCTGTGAATGACATGGAAAATAGAATCCAAGAAGAGGAAATCAACATTGAGTTTCTGCTGAAACAAAATACACATTTACAAACAAAGCTGGATGACCTGGAAAATAGATCTAGGCGCAATAACATTAGGATTTTTGGACTGCCAGAAAATATTGAAGGTAACAATATTACTTCTTTTTAACAACTTGGCTCCCTAAAACTTTAGACTTACCAGAAGCATTCTCTTTTGGTATCGAAAGAGCACATAGATCTATAGCTAATACTAACTCTAACAAAAATATCCTAGATCAGTTATAGTTAGATTTCTATCATCTTTTGATAAAGAGATGGTTCTTAAATCTGCTTGGGCTAAAGCTCCTGTTAAGATTAATGAGACAACTGTGCGTTTTGACAATGACTATTCTTCCATGGTAATAGCTAAAAGAAAAGTTTTTCTGCCACTAATAAGGGAGCTTAAAAAGCACAGTTTAAAACATACCTTCTGTTTCCTGCCAAGCTTAAAATCTTCCTTCCTGATGGTCCTAAGGTTTTCGATGATTTAGACTCTGCTTTACTGTTTGTCAAAGAAAAAGGATTTTGGATAAAATAGAAGAAATGGAATGGGCTAGTTCTTCATTAAAGAGATTGGCAACTGAAGCTTCGTGGAAGACTTCAGAGAAGAAGAAGAGACTAAAAACAAATGATTTGTTATATGTTTTTTCTCTCTCGTCATTTTAGTTCATTATTAATCTTTTTGAATATAGTTCCTGCATTTCCAGAAAGCCACAAATATTTTGGAAAAGATTTAATCAAAGTTATTCTCTATGTGCAAAGAAATGTTTTGTTTCATAACCAGTCAAAATACCTGAAGATTTAATGGCAAGCTGTGATTCAATTTGTTTCTCTTTCTGAAAAGAAGTAAGGTTAGTAATTTGATACATTTTTTTATCTTTACCTTTTTTTCCTTCTCCTTTTATTATTTTCTTTGTTTAAACAATGACATTCTATTTAGATTATGTAGTGGGTAAAGGGTGGGGGAGGGCAGGGAGAGAATAGTAATGAAAATATCATTAATAGAATAATAACATATTTATTCCTTGTAAAAGTTTTTTATAAGTTCTTCAAATGCTATTTCTAATTATACTTTCTTGATTATACTGCTTATGCCTGTTTGTAAATAATCTGTTATGCTTTAACTAATAATAATCAGAACTAAATAAGAGTAAATAATATGTTTTATTTTTAACTCTATTAATATAAACAGTAAGTAACATTCCATTGTATATACTTCTTACAGCTTTCTCTTACATTTTTTTATTTCTGCCTCACTCCCTTTTATTTTCTACTCTCTTTTCTTTTCTTTATTAATATATAGAAATGCTTTTGATTGTGTGGGCACAGTGAATAATAGGATTTGTATGAAAATTGAGTTGGGAGAAGAATGTTGAGTTTTATTGCTTGTTGGTAATTTTGGGCTTAATTTCACTTACATAGAGGCTGTAATGATCTGTGGAATACATTGTGAAGGTTTTGTCATGTTTAGATGCATTTACACTGCTAAATGAATGTTTGTCACTAGTTTTAATAAGTTTCCCGCCAAAATGTTAAGAGAGACAATCTGAGATGTGGGCTGTCTCATGCACAGTGTTCATGAGTTACTTCAGAAGCTTCAGCTCACTGAATTCTCACAGAGAAAGTGAAAGCAGTTAGTATAACCTTTGACATAGTTATCACACTGACACACCACAGATTCAGGAAAATACTCTATTCATAAAATACGTCAGTTATAATGTTTTGTTTCATAACCAGTCAAAATATCTGAAGATTTAATGGCAAGCTGTGATTCAATTTGTTTCTCTTTCTGAAAAGAAGTAAGAGGCTGTAATGGTCTGTGGAATACATTGTGAAGGTTTTGTCATTTTACATGCATTTACACTACTAAATGAATGTTTGTCACTAGTTTTTAATAAGTTTCCCGCCAAAATGTTAAGAGAGACAATCTGAGACGTGGGCTGTCTCATGCACAGTGTCCATGAACTACTTCAAAAGCTTCAACTCACAGAATTCTCACAGAGAAACTGAAAGCAGTTAGTATAACCTTTGACATAGTTATCACACTGACACACCACAGATTCAGGAAAAATACTCTATTCATAAAATATGCCAGTTATAATGAGTCTAAATGATGTAGTTTCTTGTAGTAAGTAAATGTCTTATTTTAGAAGGCATAGAAAATGAAACATTTATTTAAATGTTTTGAAAATCTACTTAACAGCAGCATAATAATCTGTGTTAAAATTTGTGTTCCAAACATATACTTTACTATAACTCATTTAATTCATCTGATTGACAAGCATAAATAATCTTATAACTCTATTCTGGAAGAAATGTCATGTGATATATTTTAAAGCAGTAGGTTAGCATGATTGCAAAATCTGGTTACTAAAATGTGTTTGCTGTGCATTATTTTGTATAAAGCAGACAGATTTATTCTAGGGACAGCAAGTAGGATAGTGCTCAACAAAGACACAACTCAGTGAGATCAGATATATATATATATATATATATATATGTGTGTGTGTGTGTGTGTGTGTGTGTGTGTGTGTGTGTGTGTGTGTGTGTGTGTGTGTGTGTGTGTGTGTGTATGTATGTGTATGTGTGTGTGTGTGTGAGTGTGATGGCTTTTTTTATCTAATAATGCAAGTGTTTCTGAGAATCTGCATAACTATCCAATATGATTTATAATAATTTCTATGAATACAATATTTTACTCTATTGACAAAATGAATATTTGCCACAAGTTTTAATAAGTTTCCCGCCAAAATGTTAAGGGAGACAATCTGGGATGTGGGCTATCTCATGCACAGTGTCCATGAACTACTTCAAAGCTTCAACTCACAGAATTCTCACAGAGAAACTGAAAGCAGTTAGTATAACCTCTGACCTAGTTATCATACTGACACACCACAGATTCAGGAAAAATACTCTATTCATAAAATGTCAGTTATAATGAGTTTAAATGATGTAGTTTCTTGTAGTAAGTAAATGTCTTATTTTAGAAGGCATAGAAAATGAAACATTTATTTAAATGTTTTTGAAAATCTACTTAACAGCAGCATAATAATCTGTGTTAAAACTTCTGTTCCAAACATATACTTTATTATAATTCATTTAATTCATCTGATTGACAAGCATAAACAATTTTATAATTCTATTCTGGAAGAAATGTCATGTGATATATTTTAAAGCAGTAGGTTAGCATGATTGTAAAATCTGGTTACTAAAATGTGTTTGCTGTGCATTATTTTCTATAAAGCAGACAGATTTATTCTAGGGACAGCAAGTAGGATAGTGCTCAACAAGGACATAACTCAGTGAGATCATATATATATATATATATATATATATATATATGTGTGTGTGTGTGTGTGTGTGTGTGTGTGTGTGTGTGTGTGTGTGTGTGTGTGTATGTGTGTGTGTATGTATGTGTGTGTGTGTCTGTGTGTATGTGTGTGATGGCTTTTTTTTTAATAATGCAAGTGTTTCTGAGAATTTGCATAACTATGCAATATGATTTATAATAATTTTATGAATACAATATTTTACTCTATTGACAATAATGAGTTTAAGTAAAGGCTCATATACAAACAATTCAAGATTTTTTTTTTGGAAGCTGTTAATAGTATTCACATGACAGAAAATAGATGCATCTTAATATATGTAATGTCTGAATCATATTAGCCAAAGTTTTTGATTTAAATGAATGTTAGAACCTAATTTTCTCTCCTCTTGATTTCTAACATCAAGATTATTTGAATACTATTTGAATACAAGTGTTATATATTACATAGATCTATATAGTAGTATGAACAGTTTTTAAAAAAAAGTTTACTTTAGTTTATATGATGCTGTTTTACCAAATGTGTAGTTTTGTCTTGATAGATAATTGAATTGAAAACTGTTAACCTCAGTTAAATATAACTAGTATTAAATTGATAAGGTGGTAGCTGAGGTACTGCTGCTTAGGGTAGGGGGTTAACTTGAGTAGTAAATACTACTCTAAGTTGGAGTTTTCAACTCAGGCTGGATGCAAGGTTTAATCCTTACATTATTTTCACTTGTTCATTGTTATATGTATATAGTTTTGACATCCACAGTATATTTTGTATACTCATTGTCGCTACAAACAAAATTGAATCCTATACAAAATCCCATAAGAGATTTAATAAATACAGCTATATTTAAAGGTACACCTAAAAGAGGAGATGTAACATTATTTATCTTGTTATTTGTTATTTCGATCATAAGATTCTTGAGTTTTAAAAATGCCAAATGACATCTTTAAAAGGAATTTCTTTAAACATTAATGGATTGAATAATCCGTGTAAAAGGGCAAGCCTAATAAGATACATTAATTTACACAAGGCCAATCTAGTCTTCCTGCAAGAAACCCATCTCTTGAAAAAAGATATTGATAAACTAGCCACTAATAAGTATACAGTATTGGTTAGTTCAGAGCACACTCAGAAAAAAGAGGAGTGGCTATTTTATGGAATAAAAGTATGCCCATTCCTAAAACCATTAAGTCTTTTCAGGATGACAAAGGAATGTTTTGTATGGTTACAATACAAATTAATGGGAAGACTTACACTTTAATTAATGTATATTGGATACCTGGAATTGGTATTAATATGGTGAAACATCATATTGATAAGATCATATCATTCTCTATAGGGGATATTATTATAGCTGGTGATTTTAATTGTATACTACATGAAAGTGATACTACCACTATAAGGAAAAGAAGAATTACATCTAATGCAAAACATTTAAATGATTTTGCTAATTCTTATCATTTGAATGATATTAATAATCAGATAGATTCAAAATCATTACCATACACCTTTTTTTCTAACAGATACAAAACTTATTCAAAAATAGATAGGGTCTTTATTTCTAACCAGATGGTAACAGATTTAATTAATTCCAAAATCATTTCTTGTCCTATATCTGATCATAACTCTATTGTTTTTGAATTCATGATAAAAAATACTCATAATGTTCAGATCAAAAGGATACCAGCATACTTAACTCAGCTAAAAGACTATAAAGAATATATACTTTCAGAAGTACAACATTTTCTAGACATAAATAATACTCCTGAAGTCTCCATTGTCTATGTTTGGGATGCCTTAAAATCATATCTATATGGACAAAGTATCAGATGGTATAATAATAAAAGGAAATCTTAGGATAAGGAATTGTTAGATATTCAAAGTAAATTAGACTCTTATAAACATAATAATAAAGAAAATATTATGGACAAGAAAGTTATTGAAGAAATAAACAAACTAAATGAGAAATACAAAGAAATTTTAACTCATAAAGTTAAAATAACTTTAGAGAAATACAAGTTTTGTCTTATTCAATAAGCCCCAAATACTTACATAGACTTAAAAATAAAACAAAAGATTGAATAAACAAAACCATATCAAAGAAATCTTTTCTCTAAGGAAAAGAAGAATGTTTCTAGTATACCAGAAATACTGGATGAATTTAGAAATCACTTTCACAAGATTAACCATAACAACATTAACATGGAACCTAAAGATAAAATAAAGGAGTTTATAACCACAAACATCAATAAAAAGCAATAAACAACAGATTAAACTATTGGACAAGAGTATTTCATATACATAAGTTATTACACAAATAAATAAGCTTAAATCAAACAAAGCACCGGGTAATGATGGTATTATACCAGAGATATATAAAATCCTTTCTAAAACTACATATTCATTAATACATAAGGTTTTATTTTGGCCCAAACTGAGTTAATAACCCCCATCTTGGCAATATACATTTATTTCACCAATTTTAAAACCTAATAAAGATCCAACTAGATGTTCTTCATATCGACCCATCTCATTACTTAATGTTGATTATAAAATGTTTATGAGTATTTTTGCTGATAGATTGAAGACAATCATCCCGGCATTATAGATATAGATCAGGCGGGCTTCATTGTAAATAGAAATACTTTTGATAATATAAGAAGAACTTTAACATTAATTGATTTTGCAAATAGGAAAAGAAAGATTTAACACTTATTAGTCTTGATACAGGTTCAGCATTTGATTCAGTAAGTTGGGACTATCTGTTTACCTTACTGAAATGCACAAACTTCTCTGATGCATTTGTAAATTTAATTGAGCATTTATACAAAGGCAGCTGGCTTATATTAAGGTAGGAACATATGTTTCACAAAAATACCCATTCTTAAAGGTACAAAGCAAGGATGTCCACTTTCTCCACTATTATTCACTTTAGTAATGGAGCCTTGGGCTAATTTGATTAGAAACAGTACTGACATAGAGGGTTTTGAAATAGCCGAAAATACAACATCAAAAATTCAACTTTTTGCAGATGATGTTCTAATTACATCAGCAGGATCTAATTCTTCTATGCAGTCTTTATTTGATAAAATGATGAATTTTAAAAGTATTTCTGGTTTAATATTCAATGAAGAAAAACTAAAATACTACCTATATATACGAAAAAATATTCTCATTAGTGATTTTACTAAATATGTACCCAATTCAGGTCAGATAACTTATTTAGGTATAATACTATCTAAAGATATTAAATCTATTATATATAATAACTATAATACCTGTTTTCTTAATATAGAAAATCTTTTTTAATACCTGGAATAATATGTTTTTACTATGGAGGAGAGACTTACAATTATTAAAATGATAATATTCCCCAAGATTTTATACTTAATACAATCAATAATACTTTCACCTACAAAAATAATTATCAAGAAACTGAATACACTAATGTTAAATTTCTTATGGGCACCTAATAGACCTAGGATTGCATTAAAGACACATACTAATAGCTGGTCTCAAGGGGTATTTCTTTTCCAGACTTTAATTTATATATTATCTCTTCTATTATAAAAGTTATTACTTTATTAATAGATCAGTCATATATCAAAATGGAAAGATTATTGGGAGCTAATTAGTAAGCACTTCATGAAAATCTCCTTAACACATAAAAATATGATTGTAAATAACTCCATGTTGTGGTTGCTAAAGGAATTTTGTACTTCACCTATTACACCTAAACATATGGTTTGTTACCCATTAAATATTATTATTAGTTATAAGTAACTTTATATTCATGCACCCTAAGTATAGGGAATGGAATTTTATTGTATTCCCTATAATGTATACTCAGGGTATGCTTATGTCATCTACTTCTGAAGGAGCTCATTTAGCTATAGATAATGATCTAAAAGTACTGGTATCAGCTGATATCTGATAATAAAGTTAAAAATCTAGATTTCTTAAAACAAGAATTTGATCTAAGAGAAACTTGCTGGTTAGAGGTTCAGATCTTTAGACAACATCTCATTGATAGAATAGATCTAATGTCTATAACAGTCAAAGAATCTATTCCAAAACTGATTGATTACTTGATATTAAATTTACAGCATAAAGTTTCTGATAAAGGTAAACTTTCATATATACATAAAATTATCAGACAAGAAACTTTTTACAGTGTAGATTCATACTGGAATTATTTCACCTCTATTAATGGGGACCCACCAACTCAACAAGATAAACAATATATATTGGAATCTGCTTATAGAACTACATCTTCCATTGTCTGGAGACTTTATACATGGAAATTTTTACATAGATCTTTTTATACACCTTTGATGATGAATAAAATAAATAATAAAGATAATCTATGTAAGAGATGTAATGTAGAAATTAATGCTGACTGGGCTCATATGTTTTATGACTGTATGAAGTTGAAAGAATACTGGAAGTCAATTAATGAATTTTTGCAGGCTCTTTTTACAGATAATTTCATTATTTCTAAGTCTCTTATATTATTCAACACACCTGTACCTCAATGTGTTAAAAGATTAAGCTTCCCTTGTTATGGTCTATCCTTGCAGTGGACAGGAAAATAATAACTAGAAATTCGATTTCAGATACACCTCCTTAGTTCAATGAATTTAAAAATGTTATGAATATAATGTGCCATATGGAAATAAGCACAATTAGAATGAGAACAACTAGAAAAACATCATATTATATTGTATGGGATAATTTACAAAATCTGTTAAAAAAATTCTAATTTCAATAGCACGGTATTTTAGTTTAATTAATTGATCTGATTGTAGTGGATGTCTTTGTAAATACTTTAGTTGTTTTGTTGAATATTATAATAATACCTATTTTTAATTACTTGTATAAAATTGTTATGATATTTCTCTTATATGTTAAAATAATAAACCTGTTTTGAAAAAAAAAAATAGTAAATGTACATAGACTAGTAAATGTGCATACATAAAACGGGAAATGAACATACATAGACTAGTAAATGTGCATACATAAAACGGTAAATGAACATACATAGACTAGTAAAGATATGACTGTTAATGAAACCAAGAATATAGCACAGTATTAGTTAATATATAAACAAGTAAGTAGGTTCTGGGCTTTGCAAACAAAGAGTGAGGCTAGAAGAATCAGCCATCTTTTATAGTGATACACTGACAACCTTGTAGAAGCAGCAGTAACAGCCACAGTTACCTTAGACCAGGTTGTAATCTCTCAGTTCAGCTGGAAATGTGCAGGCCTGGCAGTGCTATCCTCACATCATTTACTAGTTACAGCTGTCCTCTATGGATACCTCGCAAGTGTCCAGATTTTTGCCTCTTATTTTGGTCTCTTCCTCATAAAATTTATGTTTTTCTGGTAAATCATTGAAGATTAGCATCACTAAATAATACTAAATAATGACATACATTTGAGTTTCAGATGACACATCCTTCAGAGAATATATAATAATATAAAATATGTCATTCTAGCAACTATCTAAGTTTATAGGAGCAATATTTAAAATCTTTCCCTTTTTTTTGGGGCCTTTGTCTCCCCATTATTTTTGACTTTGTCCAGATTTCTCACATTGAGAAGTTGAGAGGTATGCTTCTGTGTGATATTTAAAGGTTAAATAATGCAATTCTTCCTCATTGTTTGGGTTTCCCATCTGAGTGCCTCTTGTATTTTCAAAAATTTTCTTCAGTGTTAGAAAACAAAAGATATTAAGCATTCCTGATTTCAGAAAACTTGTAAATCTGAACATAATCCAAGAAAATGGGTAAAACATACAAAAAAGTTGAAGTGGATTGGTTTAGAATTGATTACATATACAAGGCTGTTTTACATGTTTATGTTTTATTATTTTCCAAATTTAACAGCTCGGACTATTTTGGACATTTTAAACTGTTGAATTCACTGGGTCTTCTATATATGTCTAAAACACAGGTGCTCTAAATATGCTATTTATATTCATAAACACATGAAACCCATTAAATATAGTACATAAATTCAAGAAACACATTTGAATTATTCTGGATTTCATGCAAGTATATACTTAACAAATCGGTACAAGTATTTTCAATACCCTGGCACTCCCAGTCACCTCTGTGACTGATGTCATAGTTATGGCTACACCTTAGTGACCTGATGCTCCAGAAAAGCTAGTCATGCAACTCAACCAGTGAGATCAAAAGGTACCCCACCCTGCTGAAGTAAGCATTAAGCTGCAAGTGCACCTTTGTTTATGGCAGCCTCCAAAAGTGATGCCAGGAGATGATGGGAGTCCCTTATGGCCACTATCAGAAGATGAGGAACAGGACCCTGTAACCTGCCCCCCGAGAAGTGACATCAAAGACCCTCAGTGATCCCTCTGGGTCACCTTCAGCAAGGTGACTTCTGTCCCCTGCTGTGAGGCAGAGCTAACAAGCACTGGTGACATAGAACTAGAGACATCATGTAGCTCTTAGCTCTTGCCATTACCAGTTGTTGTGGTGGTGCAGGCCAAACCTTAGGCACTGGGCACATGGAGAAGGGCAGGACACAAGGGACATGAAGACTCCATTACATAATGGTAAGCGTAGAAACACATTGTAAGAGGAATTAGTTAACAGGGTTTACATACCACTACATGGGCCAATATGCAAATGCAGGGGTGTGTGTAGGAGGCCCATGCCCATAGTATCAGAGTATACATGCGAGGGGTTGTGTCTAGCAATACAGAGATATGATAACCAACTATAGAACTGGGAAAAAAGAGCCAAGGGGTATAGATGGATGACTTTGGCAGAATGACTGACACACCCAGTCAATGACATGTGAAGCCCACAGGCATACAAGACTTGCCATGGGCCCCTGAAAGATGCAACAGCTGGAAAAGTTCACAAACCAGGAAAATGATGTGTTAACTGCAGGGTGCACAAATGATAGGCACATTCTAAGCAAAGGCATCATGGACAGTAGGTATCAGGGCAGGGTGTATCAGATAATGTTGCATGATGTATATGCTATTGGCAGCTATAACAGGTCTCTGTAACAGGTACAAAAACTAGTAATAAGATGATATTCTGTGCAAAATATAAGGTATGGTAAATTGGCAAAGACATGTTCACCACAGAGGTAGACCAACAGCACAGAAATGGTTGACAGAGACAGAAGAGTTCTTGCTTTCCTTGTCTGAGAAGGGGACCTGGATACAGAGCTGGCCTAGCAATGAGCATCTCAGTATGAATAGGGGAAGTACCAGATCAGTATTTCCTAGAACACATATGTATTGTATAGTGCACTGCATGCTTTAATGGACTGATTCACCAAGCATCTCCTGCATATCTGTCCTTTCCATTACCTCTGTGCTGCAGCTGCAGAAAACCACATGTCAAGATATGTTCGTCACCGTATGTTATACACATGTAGAGTGTATGCCAGAAATGAATGTTCTAGTGTGGCAAGGAGATGTGAGAAGGATGAATGTGTCACTGTAATAAACTTCTTGTTCTGGTTAATGTTAGATATACTCCTTGATTGTTTTAATTTTCCTTTCAGTGTTTTAATTCTACTTTTTGCAAATATCGTTTCGGGTTGAAGGAAAAATAGTGAAAATGTAATATGGGTTACCTTCAGTGTTGCAAACCAGTCTGGGGCCAGCAGCAGTACTAGTGGAGGTGGTGAGGTCATCCTGCCAGGAGCTGACTGGTTTGGTGGAGAGCATAATGGAGAAGGATCTCAGTGCCTGAATCAGCAGGGTTGAAAAGGTCTTGCTTCATATTTTAAAACTGATGCCACATCTGACACTGATCCAGGCAATTCACACAGGAGACAGTGATGACAGTTCTGAGGGTGAAGACTAGATTTCACTGTTCTCAAGCTGGATATAGATGTGCCTCAGATGCTCTACCTATCACTAGTCACGGTGTCCCCTCCAAAAGAAAAATTGTGTCCATTACCATCCCTGTCTGTCTTGTATGCCCTTTATGTCTGCACTTGCAACCTAAAGTATGCTACCTACCTGACTGTCTCATTCCTAAACACTGTCGTTAACATTGCTCTCTCTTAAAAAAAAATGGCACCTGTCCATCCAAAATATATGTCCAATACATAGCTCTCTACTTTGCCTATGTGCCATCTTGACGCACTTGATTTTGTCCAATTGGCTATAGAACATTATTCTGTTGTTGTCACCCCTCCCTGGTGTGGTGATTCTCTAAAGTCATGAAATTTTGCGTACAATTGTACATTTATTTTGTAAAGAAGTGGATAGCTATGGTGCTTTCTTACCACCATCTTGCAAATTCTTGTATTCTTTCCCCCAGTGTGCTACCCACTCCTTGCTCCCCATTTTCACCAATGTCCTTAAAAACCCCTTTTTCACATGTTTAATCTGGTCCAAAAAATAGAAGCACACATAATATACATGGGCAGAAATGGGTCATCAAATTGGCTCCACATTTTGTCCTTAGCATTTGCACAGTGAGTGGCATCACGCACCATTGTTGAGTGATGGTGAATGGCATTTTATTTCCTATGACACAAGTGGTGATTTTTTGCCATTATCTGGACTAGTTCACTTATTTTCATGCAAATGTGCTTAAATCTGCTATGCTATAGGAATACAGGGAAAAGGCAAAGTAAATGCACTACTTTGAAACAGTTAATCTACCATTTCTTAGGCTGCTAGATGTAGTTAACTAGAAGTTCCTATGTGGTGTATTGAGATAATCCCCCTGTCTGCTGGCTAATGTTTTTGCAGAGTGTCAAAGGTTCATTACAACTGTATGTCAAATTATTTAATGTAATTTTATATTCCTATCATACCATACTTACCCTATTTACAGAACATTATACTCTCTCCTTTACATTCCATTATTTTCACAATATCCCTAATTAACTCACTAAACATACTAATATAAGTTACCTCCCTCAAGTGCATTCTAATACCTGCACCTGTAAAAACATCTACCCAGGCCTTACCTCCTGATGTGCACATTGATAGTTTCTCTAACATATCTGCCACCCTAATCAAATATAACCCTATTCACCTTACTAAAATTCAATTCCTTTCCACCACTACCAAATCCAAACTAATTCCTCACATAGGCTCCAAGCATACTAATGACACTAACCTTCTTTACCTCTTTATCTCATAAACCACCTCCTCAAACTTTCCCAATGTGAAGATATTCATCCTAACCCTGGACCTACACAGTCACCCACATCTCCTTAATCACCCCTCTCTAAAAATTTGCTACTAATAACACTAAATATACATAGTGTCTGAACTAAAATTACTGAATTTCACTCATGGCTTACACATTACTCCCCAGATATAGTAGCAGTTACTGAAACCTGGTTAAAACCACTCATTCAAGATATTGAAATAGTCCTTCCAGGATATAGTATTCTAAGAAATGACAGAATCCATAAAAAAACAGTGGTGTAGCATTAATTTATCATATCGCCTTTGTAATGTCTCGCTCTCAAGACCTGTTTCATCTATTACTAATGTGGAAATTCTCTGAAAAAATTTAAACATATATGCATTGCAGTAGTATACATACCCCCTGGCCAAAACATTTGAATACTAGAAGACTTTCTTTCCTGGACTACCAACTATATTACCAATGAAACTATAATTATGATTGATATAAATGTCAACTGGCAAAATCTCATCACTGACTCCTCAATAAATAGTATAAACCTTCATGGCTTTACACAACTTATTTCCACCCCTAGCATAACACAAAATAATAATTCACCTAGGTGCAACCTTAGATTGGACCCTGGTATCAGATCCTCATAAATATTCCAGTTCCAGCACTCTTCCAAATACCCAAAGTGACCACTTATCAGCATATTCCTATAGGACTTACCCTCAGCAGCCTAAACCCCAAACCTATAAAACTTTTAGAAATTTAACCATATTCAGTCAACAACTATTTAACAATATCTTAAAAAAGCTATAAACTGGTCTTTATTAAAAATTTACCACTGGATGATGCCATAAGTCACTTCAACAAAACATTCTTAGATACCCTTAATAGCTTAGCCCCTCTCCGAACCAAAAGGGCAAAAATATACCATGCACTCTGGCTAACAAAAGTCATAAAACAAATATGACAAACTAAGACTGATCCTAGAAAGACTGGCAAAAGAATAAAAATGAGACCAAACTACATATATATAAGCAGCTTTGAAATAAAGCAAAAAAAAAAGCTAGTCATTGCTGAAAAAAATACTTCTCTCAACAAATATCTAGCCATGCCAATAACCCCCCAAAATATGGGAAAACTATCTCAGCACTCCTTACTCCTGGGTCCTTACAAAACCCTTCACCAGCCACAGACAAAGAGTCATCTCTTATAGCCAACATGTCCAACTCCCTCTTCATTGAAACTATACTTAAACTAGTAAACTATTCTACACCCAATACAAACTCCAGCCGCACAGAAAATCTAATCCTACCTGAATCAGTTAATAGCAACCCCAACACATATACCTCCCCTTACCAGGGAACTACTTCAGCTAGCCCTACATCACCTCTTTTCTCTCTACAATCCATTCCCACCTCACTAATGCACAAGCTTCTCAAACTAAATCCTTGGCCCCTCTCCACTGATAACCTTCCATCTGAATATGTAAAACTTGCTGCTGATGCAGTAGCCTGCCCATTTAGCATCCTGATTAATAGATTCATCACAGAATCTGAAGTCCCTAAACTTTGGAAAAAAATCTAATCATAATCCCCTTACACAAGAAGGAAAAGTCAACAAATTAACAAATTATTGACCCATTTCTATTCTCTCTCCTCTATCTAAAGTACTGGAAAAGTGTGTGTACACATTCAACTAATGAAACATCTTTCTAATAACAATCTCCTTGCACTCACCCAACATGGTTTTCGACTAGTACAAAGGACTACCACTGCACTACTATCCTTCACAGATACTATGAACAAAGCCATGGACCTGGGCCAATTAACATCAGTAACCCTACTAGACCTTTCAAAGGCTTTCTCTACAGTGTCTTATCATAAACCATTACAACAAATGTCTACACTAGGATGCTCTCAACTTACCCATAAATGGTTCTCCAACTATTTAACCAATAAACAGCACTGTGTTAGGTGGCAAACCAGTCTGTCAGAATACCAGGTTAATCACACAGGAGTACCACAAGGATATATTCTTGGAGCCTTGCTTTTCAATATTTTCATCAATAACCTCCATACCGTCTCCCTTCAAAGTACACTCATTTAATACACTGATGACTCCACTGTTATCTCCTCCTCCAATAACTTTCAACATCTCCTAAAATGACAAAATATGGCTTCACTTCTATTGAAACCTGTCTAAATGAATCACAATTACTGCTTTTAATCCCAATAAAACTGAACTTTTATTGTTTTCACCAAAACCACTAATACATGACTTGAAAATATACTCACAAAATAAAACAGAAATAGAAACTGTAACCCAAGCAAAGTTATTGGACATCTCCATAGATGATAAACTCACCTTCGAACAATATATACTTAACACCATTAAAAAACACATTCCAAACTTGGAAAACTTTACAAACACAAACAGTTTATAGAAAACCCCACCAAAAACACTTGCCAATACCTTCTTGTTCCTCTCCATCCTGTATGGGGCCCCCATTCGCACCAACCTCCATATATTCCTAAAGAATAAACTTTAATCATGCTATTATTATTACAAAACTGCCAAATTTGCAACTAGTATATCTTACCACACACACACACACACACCAGTGTCATACTCTTAATGAACTAAACTGGTTAGAATTCCCCCATTACCTTAACTTTGCACAACTATCTCTTGCACACAAAATAATATACAAATCAGACAGCTGTCCCACCTTAAAACCTATCTTACACCCCTATACCCCATCCTAAAATCTCTGTTCCACAAATAAACAGCTTTTAAATGTATACAAATCTAACAAAAGAGCTGGTCATAGCCTTTACTCCTATACCATCGCAAAACAATGGAATTCCCTACTTCCAAATATCAGTGCCTTAGTTTCATTTAAGACTTTCAAATTTACACTAAAAATCACATTCTCAACACTCACATCTGCCCTTGCTCCTTAACTAAAGACTATTACACTTAATTCCTGTCTCTCTACTATCTCCCTTGACTACCTCTTTTTTCCTAGTCACCAGTAGCATAGCTAGAGTTTGTGCTGCCAGGGGCTGTTTTTGAGTTTGCTGCCCCCTCACAAAATCATGGTCAAATGGGCCCCCCATACACACCCCTCCTCCTTGCAGCCATTCCAGTGCCCCATTACTTGGCTATTTCTCCCTATTTACCATAAAAATTGCAATGTGCATATTGCTTTATGCTTTACCTCTACAATGATTATTTGGATTTCATTTAAAACTTTTATTTTTAATTTTATAGCACAAACACTGATAGACATCTGCTAAACAAAGCAGTACAGCCTCACAATGAAAACAGACTTAGCATTAAAACTTCTCTGCCCTTGGAACTCACATTCATTGAAACCCACATTCAAGGAAAATGCATCTGGCCAGTGGCGGATAAAGTTTACCTTTGTTCTGTTTTCAAATCATAGGCCCCTTGCAGAAATATTTAGGGCCATGCAAACATACATGTTTTCTTTGATTCACCTTCCTGATTGTATTAAATTATATTCCTTATAATTATAAGTATATATAATATATTCCTTCCTACAGCACACTTGTTAGAGCATATCTTAAATTTATTGTTTTGAACATTTTTCCAGTAAGCAATGAAACAAAATGTATGAACCAATAATGACAAAACTGTCCAATTCAGAACATTTGCATCATAAAACCCTACTCAAATATCTGTCATTACAATCCACCAATATCAGTAAATATGCACAATCTCTGCAGATGTAAAAGTCATCTAAATAATTCAACATTAAAGAGATCAATCCACCAATATCTATAA
This sequence comes from Protopterus annectens, assembly GCF_019279795.1. Classification (NCBI taxonomy): domain Eukaryota; kingdom Metazoa; phylum Chordata; order Ceratodontiformes; family Protopteridae; genus Protopterus; species Protopterus annectens. The sequence continues at coordinate 381,744,186 of NC_056732.1, read as the reverse complement.
ACATGCACAATCTTTGCAGATGTAAAAGTCATCTAAATAATTCCACATTAAAGAGATCTGTAACTAACGAAGAGGTTGCTGCTAGCAAACAACTTTATTTTTCATTGTTTCATCTGCAAATAAAGTGCCTGTTGTCCTTGAAGAATAAATTGCCTATGTTTCATTAAAAAATAAGCTAATAATTTCACAATAGGGAATGGATGGCAAACTGATAACAGGTTCATAGTTACTAGGTATCTCCTCCAAAGGAGGACAGTCTCAGAACTGCAGTATCTACCCCCTTTAATGTACAACAGTATCAGCAATTCATCTACATACTGTGGGAGTAGAACCCACAGCCTTCTGCATCAAAAGAAATTATACTATCTGTTGTGCTACTAACAATGCAAACAGGATTGGCATGAGCAGCACTAAACTAGAAGCTCTCAGCTCCTTGTAAAATCCACTTGACACTCATCACTCTCTCAACTTTGCAACACAAAAATTCTGGGAAAAGCCAAACTTTATTGGGTAGGGAACAAAAGGCCCAAAACCAGGGACACATTTTAAACATTGCTTGTTAAATCTTAGAAAGTTGCTAAAATATAATGTTTTGTGTTAAAACGCTTTTCCTGAAAGATAGCAAGACTGAAACTTAAATGGCTATCATTATTTAGTAAAATCGGTTCTCACTGATTTTCCAGAAAACCACAAATTTTAAGAGGAACAGACCAAAAGAATGAGTTAAACATTCTGTGAAAATCTGGACAGTTTTGAGCTATGGACTCAACTACTTGAATCATAAACAAATGGTATGGATAGATAATTCAGGCTCTTGCTCCTTGCACCTAAGGTACAGGGTTTGAGCCTGAGTAACACTAACCACCAGGTATACCTAACTGGGGTATTTCACACACACACACACACACACACACACACACACACACACACACACACACACACACACACACACACACACACTTCATAAACTGCAGCAGTAAACAACTTCTGTGAATTAAACACACACCAAAAAGCAGTAGCATTAAACTAAATTCTCTTACTTGAAGAAGCAGCAAACGTTAGTTGGTGAAGAATGAATCGGACAGGAACATGTTCTTATCCAATAACAGTACGGATTTTTAAGTAAATGTGACAGTCCCAAAGTGCCGCCCAGGGTGGACCGCCCCTCTGCCCCCCAGCTATGCCACTGCTTCCCACTGCTTCTTCTTTACCTAGTATCTGTTTTCTTATTCCTCCTTTCTACATCCTGAACTATTTACAAAACATCTACTTACCTAGTATTCCAGCTTCTCCTTGGTATATCTCTCTATCTATAATATGCTCCTATACCTATAGAATATCTATCATGTTACCACCCTAACCCTTACATAATTTCTTTCGATAATCCTTGCATACTTCTATCATTAATAATCATACTATCTTCCTTCTGTCTTACAACCCATACTTAAACTTTTTATTCTTTTTTACCTACAAAACAAAACTACTTTACTTTATGTTTATACATGACTTTGTCTGCTGGGATAGTAATGTATACAGTAGAGATTCGATTATCTGAGCGTCAATTATCCAAAACATCAATTATTCGAATGCAGTCTTCTAAAGTTTTTGGGTAGGAAAAATAAAGGTTAATATGTAAACATACATATTCACTTGTGCATGTTTTTGAGCTTGTAGCATGCTCTTTTTTGAAAAATATTCTTTATTATCCACTGGAATCACTGAATGGTTGAAAAGTGTATTCCTTGCATGCAGAAAAACAAGATTTTAGAAGCTGTTTCACCAGTTCAATTATATGTTTGATTATCTTAACAGTTTGATTATCCGAACTACCTTAGGTCCCAAATAGTTCAGGTAATCGAGTCTCTACTGTAATTCTAACCAAGAATGTTTAGATTAAACTGTTTGCAATCTACTGTAAATTGTTATACGTATGTCTACTTATATACAGTATGTATATATGTAAACATATTAACTGTAAAACCTATTAATGCCTGTATTTGTTTGGAGCTTTTCTCCCCCCGGGCCTCCACTGAAAATGGGTTCCTGACCCAGTCAGACTTTCCCAGTCAATAAATAAATAAATAAATAAATAAATAAGTTTAACTCCAAACATCTGTATTCATCTCCAGTTACATTTCATTAACATACCATTTGCTTAGTGCAGCAAGACAGCATTTGCAAAAACATTCCACCCCCAACAGGGAGACTTAGTAAAGCACCCTAACCCTGTTTATAGCAAGCCATCCTTATTCTGCTTATGCCTTCATGCTGGCTGTACTCTCCTTCCCCTTCTTACCCCCCATAACAAATATTTTATTGTACAGAGCATGACAGATTAATAATGAGGACACATCAAAGAATAACACCATAAAGGTGATCCAAAATGTCACATAAAAAGCTTTTGGTAGTTATCTCACCACCTGTCTCTCTCTCTCTCTCTCTCTCTCTCTCTCTCTCTCTCTCTCTCTCTTTCAGTAAGTTGTCACTGTCCTTTCAATTGTATCATTTAAACTGTGTGAATTAATAGTTCCATTGTTGTATGATAAGGTAATGCTCAGATCTATACAATGATTTTTGATTACTTTCAAGGGTTTTGATCTAGACATATGTCAGACTGTTATTGACTGTTTTTATTAGACTTTCTTGTGTAGCAGTTGCCTACATATTTTTGGGCCACCACTCTCCTTCTTCTGCCATGATGCACTTGCTCACTGCCTCCATCTCCCCCTGTGTATGTCTTCTAGCCCTTCTATTTCATCGGTCTGTCACTTCAGCATTTGCACAATGCCTGGCACCTGCAACTTAGGGGAAATGGAACCCCACAACTTATGACAAAATCTTGTGAGTTTTTACCTTCAGCTGCATTACAATGGTGCCTCTCATACTACTGTACTTATTACTGCATTACTCTGGTGCTCCTCACACTACTGTACTTATCACTGTATTATTCTGGTGCCCCTCACACTACTGTGCTTATCACATCATTACTCTGGTGCCCCTCACACTATAGAACTTATCACTGCATTACTCAGGTGCCCCTCACACTACTGTACTTATCACTGCATTACTCTGGCGCCCTTCATACTACTGTACATATCACTGCATTATTCTGGTGCCCCTCACACTACTGTACTTATCACTGCATTACTGTAGTGCCCATCACACTACTGTACTTATCACTGCATTACTCTGGTGCCCTTCATACTACTGTACTTATCACTGCATTATTATGGTGCCCCTCACACTACTGTACTTATCACTGCATTACTCTGGTGCCCCTCACACTACTGTACTTATCACTGCATTACTGGCCCCTCACACTACTGCACTTATCACTGCATTACTCTGGTGCCCCTCACACTACTGTATGTATCACTGCATTACTCTGGTGCCCCTCACACTACTGCACTTATCACTACATTACTCTGGTGCCCTTCATACTACTGTACTTATCACTGCATTACTCTGGTGCCCCTCACACTACTGTACTTATCACTGCATTACTCTGGTACCCTTCACACTACTATACCTATCATTGACTATGTACAGCCAGAATAATCTTCTCTTCAACAGCTGAAGAGTTGACTGTACACTATACAGGATAATTATTGTAAATATTTTTAGGAAGCATTCTGCACTGGATCATTCATTAGGCTGCTGGCTGTAATATACACCTTATGTAATGTTAAAATTGACATAACTGTGTACATTCTTCCTTGCCTAATTGTTTTGTGTCTATCCCTTCAAATCAGTAAAATTAAGGTTGTGGAGTAACATTTCCTATGTAGTATGCTGACATAATTCATGTCTGTAACATTCTTTTGGAACAGTATCAAGGGTTCAAATCCAGTAATATGTGAAAGTCATATTTAATGTTTTATTTATATTACTATTATGTATGTAAGTGTTGTCTACAAATCTCAGTAACCCACCATTACCCTGCTTATGTCGCAGTCACATTTCTGCTTTCCAACCCCTGCTTGCTCCCTCTTGGAAACACTTGATTGTACATAGCATGACAGATTAGTTATCAGGAAAAACATATTAGTAACTCTGTCTCCATATCTCTATCTATTCACACTTCTGTATCTTCACTTTCTACTGTTTCATATTTATTATGCTACTGGATGTAATGTACACCTTGGGACACAGGTGGACGGTAGTCTCTCCTTTGAGAATCACATCACCACAGTAGTCAGGAAATCCTTCTACGTGGCACATCTCATCACAAAAGGTTTCTCATCCAGAAAAAAAGAGGTCATTGTTCTCCTCTACTCATCACTCATTAGACCCATTATAGAGTACAATGCCCCTTTTGGTATGTACCTCACAAGACATCTACAACAACTGGAAAGGCCACAGAAATATCTCACAAAGAGGATTATCAGCCTCAAACAGATGCCCTACGCAGACCGTCTCAAAAAACTCCAGCTTTACTCCATCGTATATCGCCTACTCAGAGGAGATCTCTGCCTATCATACAAAGCTATGTCAAACCCAGAGCTGGGCATGCTCCACTTAAAGAAATCCCAATCCCTCCGAGCTACACACTCTAGGGACCTAATCCTTGTCACCACAATAAACAGAACATGCCAGAGGGATAGATTCCTGTCCCAGAGACTTCCAATACTCTGGAATAAACTACCTATCTATATCAAACAAAGCTCCTCATTAGCACTCTTCAAGAAAAATCTTGATGATTGGATGGGAAATAGGAAATTCACCCTGGGGATCACCTCTGTGGCTCTGCTCGCCAGTGGCACAGGAAAATAACTTTCTTGGGTGTCAAAAGCCAGGGTACCTTTTTGGCTGGGCTTGTATAGGCCCAGGGCTGATAGCCTAGTACCTACCTATGAGCCTATGACCTTAAGGTTTTAAAGTTGTCGTGAGTAAAACGAAGGCTGATTCATACATTGTCTCTTGCTTCAGTCTGTTAAATTTGAACTTTTTTAAATAAGAGTTCCTATGTTGTGTGGTTAGATAATACTCAGGTCTATAGATTTGTTTTGGAATCAAGGTTCAAAACCAGATGCATGTCAAAGTGTTATTGAATGTTTTGTATGACTCTTTTGTGTGTAAGTGTTGGCTACACATTTTATTAATACACCATTATCCCTCCCTGTTGGAAACACTGTCTTGTATAGATCATGACTGAATTATTTTGATGACAAATGGAAGAGTAACACAACACAAAGATGTACAGATATGGACCATAAGCAAATGTCTTCCTATATCTCTAGCCCTGTCTCCCAATCTCTCTTCCCCATAAGGAGTGAAGGATTACAAATGTCTTGACAAATGTGTAAATCGTGACACTTGAAACATGACCATAACACATATCTGTTCTGCAGTCCATCAGATTTAGGCATGGTTCTAAGGGTTTACTGCTTATTTGTGCAAAGGTCAGCAAAGAGTAGGTCTTGTCTATATCACTTCATTGAGCACTTAATTGAGCAAATCGTGATTTGTCAAACCCCACTCAGGAAAAGTTCATTTAAGCGAATGATTGTTTCAGTGAAAAATTTCCTAGGGAAAGGACCTGGTTGGCGATCATCGGGGATTTGCCCTTTTCTCCACTGTAGTGCAATCTCGGAGTTGGTATATATAGTTAGTGGGGTGTGAGGGTGAAGCCCCCCACATTGGGGGTGTGAGGGTGAAGCCCCCTCACTTTGCAAGGTATTAAATTGTGTTGTATTTGTTCTGATCAGTAGCTGGCCTACTAGTTTTTTTTCCCTAAGAAATGTTTGGCTGGAATGGTCATTTGCTTAATTGAGCTTTCACCAATTTGAGTTTGATGATTAGCTATACGCTCAATTAAGCTTTCAACAAAGTAATATATAGACCCCACAGATCACCACAGGGTACTGCTAATTCCAATTCATAGGTTCATAGGTTCACAGATATTTACCAGGCTAATGGCCACAAGGGCCCTTATAAATCCAACCATGCAACCCAAATGCAACCCACAACTTTAATTCATATAGGAGGTGATTTTTTGCCTGCCTTTGCCCAACAGAGACACATGCACCAGACCAATAGTGAATTTCCAATTACCCATCCATTGGTCCAAGTTTGCACTTAAATAGGGATTGGGAGAAACTCTAATTCACATGGATGGGGTGATTGATCTAGAGAATGTGAATTCTCTGAGTAAAATATCTGTCTCACCAACACATCCTTTTTATGTCACAAGCAAAATTTAGGTCTTTTAATCTACTAGTTCTGATGCTGTTTGTTTTGCCAATGTACTCTCCATACTAGCAACGCACAGAACAAAAACAAAAAATTATTATGAACCAGCAGTTGAACTCAGGAGAAAAACAAAACAAAGGAAAACCCAAAAAATTTGACCTAGGTTTCGTCTTTAATCCGACTTCATCAACACACGTGTTCTGATGAAGTCAGATCAAAAAAAAAAGCAAGTGGAAAATTATTGTGTTCTTTCCATTAATTTTCTCAACTACTTCTTCAACTTAATTAATGTACAAAATGCTCATCAAAACAGGATCCAGGGATACATTTTATGCCATGCAAAGATTACCTCTCAGAAGTCTGTATGATACAGAGTAAAGAGACAGGGCTTTGAGACGATCAGTGTAGGACATTGTGTTTACTCCCTGTATTGTAAGGAACCTTTGTGGAAATTCCAGTTGCTGCATGTGTCTGGTTAGATACAATGGGCAATTATATTCTATGATGGGTCTGATGAGGGTCGAGTACAGTGATATGATGACCTCTCTGTACCTAGATGCCATACCCTTGCTTATAAGTTGAGTAACATAGAAGGATATTTCTTATTACCTTGGACACAAGTTGGTCAAAGGCTAGTTACTAGAAATATGAGTACCCCAGATCCTTGACTAGTGAATCAACTTTTAGGGGATGTTTTATTGATGACATAGTTACTGGTGGACAACTTCCAAAAAAGTACTATAATGTATTTCTTGGCATTGAGTTTTAAGTCATGGCTTTGACACCAAGTGTATGTCTGTGTTAGACTTTCCTGAAGGGTGCTCTTATCTTGGGGAGATTCAGTGACTGCTACCAGTTTGCAATCATCTGTGAACTTGGTTAGCCAGAGGCCTTTGACACTACCTTTGACATCTGAGAAGTAGATGTTAAAGAGGAGTGGCTTTAGCACAGATCCTTGGGGGACTCCACTGGTGACAGTCCTCTTTTTGGAGGTGTCCCACCGATTCTAACTTCCTGAATCCTATCTGTGAGCCAGCTAGCTATCAAGTGTTACAAAGGGATTATACCTAATTCCATGTGTTTTTAACAATGCCTGAGTGGGAAGCAGGACAGTTTAAACCCGGACAATTTGGCCCCAGACAGTTTGACCCCAGACAATTTGACCCCAGTGCAATTGGTTACACTTTCATATTAAAATTCACATTTATTGTATATGACAATAGTAACTGGACATGTGACCTGGAATGATTTGACCTCGAACGAGTTGACCCCAATTAAATTTAATTTCAGCTTTGTACAACTTAATACTTAAGTCAGGAATTTTACATAGGAAGTTTATATATTATTTAACATTTTAAACATTAAAATCTTAAGAAATTATCAATAATATTATTTAATGTAGATCTAATGGTAATTTTTTAACATATTTATTATATGTAAATATAATTAATTTAATTAATAACAGTTTTTAATGTGTTAACAATAAAATTAATCAGTGTAACTGAACATACATAGGATATGTTACAAGCGTTTTATAATTTTTTTTTTCTGTTCAAATTGTCTGAGGTCAAAAATAATTCTATTCTTGCCATTTTATTAGGGACCAGCATGTGGCATTAGTGCATTTTTAGTGTACTGTGGTGTAACTGCAGTATTCATTTGTTTTGTCTTTCTAAGAATAAATACATTGTAGCTTGTATGGCAGTATTACAGAATTGTAGCTCAAGATGGTAATAAACGTCTGTAATTCAGAATTTATTTCTATGTAACAGCGGTTGTTTCTATGGCATTATGATGGCTGTCTACATGTTGAAATTTATGATCTCATCATCTCTTCCCAGCCCTCTTGTATTGCTCGGATCAGGTTTCACCTACAAATTTTAAACCCACCCAGGTTTTTTTCTCCTATCTAACATGATCTCAACATCTCTTCTTCCTTTTTAGTATTACTTTTTCCTGTCTTTCTTTATATTTACATATAGGATCCTATCAAATAAGAACTTCAGATTTTCAAGACGTTGCCTAAAGTTTTGCTTTGGACATGACTTAATGTGGTGTATACAGCTAACTAAAAAAAGGATTGACTCTACACATATGAAAAATACTCTATTTTTTATCATATTCTATCTTCTGTGCATTGACATTGTGCGGTACGACATCTTATTGTATTTTTTATTTATATAAACTGTCATTTAACCAGTGGGTGTGTTAGTACAAAAACCTTCGCTATTTTTTGTATTATTGTTTTCTTCTTCTGCTTGTAATGTGGAGCTTTTCTCCCCGGGCCTCTGCTGAAAATGGGCATCTGGCCTAGTTGACATTCCTGGAAACAAATGTAAAATAAAATAAAATTAATAAATTGCAACACAGGTATTCCTGGAGTTTCAGTATGCTCTATTGTTCCATGATTGAAATGAGTGTAACTGAAATATTTTCATCTGACTTTAAGGGTTATAAGTTGTTTTAAAGATATTTAATGTGGTACAGATTTACCTTTTAAATGTGTTAATGCAGGGGTCAAAACGGCTGGGGTCAAAACATTCTGTACCCACTGTGTGGGGTATTGCATCAGATACTTTAGCAAGATCTAGGTAGGCAATATGCACCATTTTGCCCTCATCCATTGCCGTAGTGACGTCCACCAGATTCAGTAAGCATGACCTTCCTTTGACAAGGCCAAACTGGGATGGATCCAGTGTCTGGAGTTCTCCTATGTCCTTGCTGATAAGTTCCATGATAATTCTTTATATGAATTTGCAAATAAGACTAGACAGACTAATGGCTCTGTAGTTTCCAGGATCTTTTGAAGGTCCTCCCTTATGAAGGGGGATGAGCATTGCAGTCCTCCATTCATGTGACACAAAGCCTGTTTAAAATTATATTTAAATAATGACTGCAGAGGTCCTGATAAGTCATATTTTAAACTGTTCAGGAGGCTTCCTGTGATGTTATCACAGCCCTCTGAGACTGTCTTCTTGGCTTTAACAAACACAGCTAGTATATACTCCCTAGTTATAGTTGGAGGGGTTATGTTTGATGTTATTTTTGAGGTGATGGTTGGGGGTGAGGGGGGTGAAGTTGGAAATGAATTTTTCCACTAACAGTTTGCTGTATCAGTGAATGTGGCACCATTAACCACCAGTTCAGCACATTGCTATGTGCTACACTTGAGCTTTCTGACATAGATGATGAACGTCTTAGGGTCATCTTTCACCTAGGAGGCTATCTTAATATCAAAGTTGGCTTTGCAAGACCTAATTAACCCTCTTAGTTGCCTATTTAGTTTGATGAGAGAGTTTTTATCTTTATAGGAATTACTCTTCCTGATTTTTGCCATAATTTTGTTCCTTTTGTTGTATAGCCTGTTTAAGCTGGGATGCCACCTCTGTGCAGTCAATGACATGGTTGTAAAGAGTTTCTGAGAGCAATTTGGCATAGGCTATTTTTTCAGGGTTTGGAGGGGCATTGAGTTTTGATAAACCATCAGATAATAAAATGTAATTTACCTTGGAATAGTTCCCAACTATTAATGTTTTTTTATAGGATTTATGGAGTTGATTTTGATTTCAAAGGAGACAGCTTTATGGTTGGACCTAAGCAGGGAGAACTAGACATGGGGCAGGGTGCAGCATTCTCCTATATTTGCAAGCATGAGGTCCAGTATGTTGGATCCTCTAGTGGGCATATTCAGTATCTGGACAAGGGTGTTTGTGTTTATGAAGTCCAGGAATCTCTGTCCTTGTACATTTGAGGCCATGTAGGATTCCCAATCTATAGTAGAGCAATTAAAGTCTCTCATGAGTAGGGTGTTAGTTTAGATGGTAAGTACCCCCAGCAGATCCAAGTATGCATGGTGAGCTTCATGGGACATGGAGGGTAACCTATAGCTGGCTAGGATATGGTACAGGATTTTGTCTGTGGTGACCTGCACATGGAGAAACTCCTGTGCATCATCCTGTTTGACCACCCTAGAGCTATACTTGTTACTGATGTGTATTGAGACACCAACACCTTTAGCCCTTGTCTCTGCAGCTACTGGTGTAATAGGGTGGAAGGCACTGAAACCTTGCACTCCCAAGGTACTCTCTGCCACTTTAAACCATAACTCAGTAACTTCACAGATGTCTATATTCTTGGAGGGAGTATAGTTTTTTTATTTAGGCTCTCAGCATTGGGCAGTAACACCTTGAAGTTCAGTTGAGTTGATTTTGCTATATTGGTAGGTTTGTCAATGAGACATTGCCTAAAGAATGCACCAAGGGTGGATAATGTTTTAGCCAGTATTCGAAACCTAGAATGGAAAGGAGCAGACCATCCTTGGCAAAGCAACGTGGTCTGTTAACCATGTCCACCCAAGATGACAAATATTGGATCCCCTTTAAATGACACCAGAATGACAACCATTTGTTGAAATCAATCATTTTTTGCTCATGTTGTGGCATCTCCTTGCAGATGGTAATATGCTGCTCAGTGCTAACCTTATACCAGACTGTGACACATAGTCTGAAAGCTCCATAATGCCTCCTAACATATAGTCCAGGGAGGTACAAGTCAACTCATTTACACCTACATGGACTATGATGGAATCATACTGGTACCTGTGGTGTAATGACTTGAGTGCATGCGTGATTTGATGACTCCAGATAAGTAACTCTACAGTTACCTTCTCTTTGTTCAGCCTGGTTAGAGGGGTATCAGTATATCTTACAATGGATCTCTCTATGACAAGAGTCCTGGGAAGTATGTTTGCCTGCTTTAGGGGCTTAGTGTTTGGGGTTCCACTAAGAGAGACAGTATGTGTGGTGTTAAGTGTTGTTTTCTCTGAGTGCCTTTGGACTTGCTGTTGTATAGCTTTGACAATGGGAAGGGTGGAAATCTTTGTTGTTTAGTAAGGTTACTTTTAAGTGCCTCATCATATGTTAATCTATGTGAGTGTTGTGTGCTATGTGAGGTGGGTGTTGTGTACAACCTGATGTGCACATATTAGCCTCCAATGTCATTGTGTAAATACACCTCTTGAATATTGTGTCTGCTTCTTTAAGGATTAAGTGTCTGTTGGTAAACATGAGACAACTGCTGCTTTGTCTCAAGATGCCCATATCCACTAAGGTGGCTACAGAGAAATTAGGAAATTGCATATCCATGTTGTCCAGCTACAAGGCAATGATGTTTTGGGATTAGAAGGCTATTACTGGTGTTTTGTTGGTGCAGACTATTAAGGGTATTTTACTGGGGAAGATTAGGCTAAACTGTACTAAATTTTACTAACTTTAATGTTTACATAAGACTGAATTCTACTAAATCTGTAGGTATTGTCACTTGATGCTCAACTAGCTGCTCTGAGCTTGTCAGAACACAAGGTATTTGCTCCATATTGCTTCTTTACAGGGTACAGTTTATGAAATATTCTACAGGGAAAATTTGCCTTATAGGTATTTGCTAATATACAGGACACTGCTAAACCACTCAAACATGCAAAGTTTATGGCAGCACAGAAAGAACAGAAAACTAATGAGCTCTCGGGCCAATAAAATGACTACAAGTCCTTTTGTATATTTCCCAACTCAGACCAGGCAAACACCTCCTGCCACAAGATGAATAAACCCAGTCCTCCTAGTGTAAAAGCATAGTAGGGTACACCGACAAGTGCAATGCTGCCACAAACAAATTAAACAGCTGGCTGGAAATCCCCTGCTGATGGCAATTTCAGATAGTCTTACAACAGTAACAGTGAGAGGAAGAGCAATTCTGTTTTACAAAAAATACAGTAAAATGCACACATAAACACAGGAAACAGTAGTTAAACAGAAGTGATCACTTAAAATAACTTGAGCAAGTACAATTTAGCAATCAAAGGTATTTAACATTTCCTGGATGGCACTGGATACAAGTAAAATGCTTCTGGAATGCAGGATAGGACTCCAAGATTTGCTGAGTTCTAGGAAAATGAGCAGGAAACAATATGTTTTAAAGGTGGTTTCCTCAAGAACAATACTGGTTTGCTGGGTGGGCACTCAGTATCATGGATATATGGAAAACAATAGGTAGAAGAGTAGATAAATAGCTTATGCAGCAGACAATAGAAATGAAAATGGGGAGGGACTTTGGAAATTAGATTACCATAAGGGTTGGAGGGTAGGGACATAACATTATAAACTCATCACAGCAAAGGGGTTAGAGGGTCGGGAAATTTTTTCAAGGAACAGGCAGGCTAGCAAGGCTTGCATTCAATCAAATAAAGCCAATATTGGAGCTTGGCCAGAACTTTTGCTTAATTCTAAGTTCAACACATCAAGATATGATTATACATGCAATAATACTTTCTGATCAGATGTGCAAATGAGCTTGCCAGTGGTGCACTTCATAGAAAGAGTTAAAACAAAATTGCAACAAAGATTTATGTGCTTGTAAAACCTATGTATGTGTTAACGGAATTTTGAAAACAAGGTATATACTTTTCGCAGTGATGTTGACTCAATTAATTCAGTCTGTTAATGTATGTCTGCACTCCAATGGTTACAATTGCAACTTTGTTAGAATGGTATGTAACCCTTTCATACTTAAACTATCACTGTTATTCAGAAATGTACTGTCATATTTAGGAAATATCTGTTTGTATTGTCAATGAACATTGTGAAAGCATGAGGCAAGACAACTGACAGCGACTCAAGAAATGTTACTGTTTGCATGTAATCATCTCAGATGAGCTGTCATGAATGCTTGCTTGACAATCCACTGTTTTACAATTGTGATTGTCATTGACAAACCATGCAGTGAAACAGATGCATGTCATTCAGAGTAATGCAATGCACATGAATAGCAGTATATAGATGTTATCAGAGAAGTATGCAATTACATGGCACAAGCACAGCACTGTATTATTGGTCTGTCAAGATACAAGCATTTGTCCCTAAACCGTTGATGCACAGGAACTGATGTTCAAAATAGGAATTTTTAATTCTTACAAATTTGCATTTTTCACATGCCTAACATCAGAATTCTCCTGTAGCACTTGATATTCATAATGTGATCTCTTGACTGTGTAACTAGTTAGGCAGGTGGTTCAAATCTGACAGTGGTGAATGTGTGTGTGTGTGTGTGTGTGTGTGTGTGTGTGTGTGTGTGTGTGTGTGTGTTACTGTGTATGGTTCTAGTGTCAGGTAAGTAAAGCTTCAACAACAGATGGGTTTCACTCAGGAAAACACTTTAACTTTGGACAAATCTCTCTCTGCACTTTATCCTAGTTTTAACACAAAACAACTTCTCTGCAACACAGTGATGAGGTCATCCTGACAAAAGTCCATTCTCTCCCTATAAGAATCATACTTCTGCTGTGCTTGCAGTTGGTTAATACTCTGTTCTCTGGATTGTGTAACCTAGATAGGTAGGAGGTAAGTGTAAGACTTCTTCTGTGACACTTGTAATTCATTCTGTGCACTCTAGATTATGTAACTAGGTAGGTAGGTGGTTTGAATCTGATAGTGGTGAACGTGTGTGTGTGTGTTGTCCTAGTGTCAGATAAGTAAAGCTTCAATAGCAGATGTGCTTGTATCCACTTCCACTCAGTAGAAAACTTTAACTTGGAACACAAGTTCCTCTGCACTTTATCCCACGTTTAGCAAAAACATCTTCTCTGCAACACATTGATGACGTCATCCTGTCTAAAGTGCATTCTCTCCCCATAAGACTCAGACTTCTTCTGCTATGTTTGAGGTTAATACTCTGTCGTCTATATTATGTAACCTAGATAGGAAGGAGATTCAAATTGCACAGTGATGAACTTGTGTGTGTGTGATTTAAATGTCAGCTACATATAGCTTTCTCAATTGACTTGCTGTATCTACTTCCACTCAGGCGAAGAATTTAAACTCTAAGAGAACTCCCCAACCTCTTATCCCACTTTTATCACAAACATCTCCTTTGCAGCACACTGATGAGGTCATTCTTTTATAAGTGCACTCTCTCACTATAAAAGTCAGACTTCTCCTGTGGCACTTGAGGTTAATAACATGTTTTGTAGGTTCCGTAAATTAATAGGTAGGGGGTTCAAATCCAACAATGCTAAATTTGTGTGTGTGGCCCAGGAGTTAGGTATGTATAGCTTCATCAACAGAAGTGTTCTATCTACTTCAACTCAGAAGGAACATTTACACCGCAAGAGGACTCCCGTTATCAGACTTTTACTACAAACATCTTTTTTGCAACACGCTGATGAGGTCATCCATTTATAAGTGCACTCTCTCACTATAAAATTCAGATTACTACTGTGGCACTTGCAGTTAATACTGTGTTGTGTAACTAGATAGGTAGGGGGTTCAAATCAGCAATGATGAACTGGAATGTGTGTGTGTATGTGTGTGTGTGTGTGTGTGTGTGTGTGTGTGTGTGTGTGTGTGTGTGTGTGTGTGTGTGTGTGTGTGTGTGTGTGTGTAGTTCAAGAGTAAGGTGCATTTAGTATCATTAGCAGAAGTGATATATCTACTTCAACTCAGGAGGAGCATTTGCACCACTACAGGACTCGCCTTATCCCACTTTTACCACAAACCTCTTCTCTGCAACACACTAATGAGGTCATCCTTTCATGAGTGCACTCTCTATGAAAATTGGAGTTCTCATGTGATACTTACAGTTAATACCATGTTCTCTAGTTTCTGTATCCTAGGTAGGGAGGGGGTTCAAATCCAACATTGCTTAAATATTGTGACTGTATACTGTCATGTACAATTGGTTCTGTGATAACACCTGTTTTGCAAACTTCCATTTAGGAGACATATTTTCACTGGCAGAGGGCTACCCTATACATTTGTAGTATCCATAGGCAAACCTAGTTTTGGAAACACAATAATTACATCATGCTTTCAAAAAGAAACTACTTCAGAGTTTAGTATAACTTTTCTTGTGATGCTGTCTGTTGATACGGTACTCTCTAGAGTGTGTAACTAAATAGTTAGATGGTTTGAATCCAGCAAGGATTGTCAGCTGTGAGTCTGTGTCTGTCTTTCATGCTGTGTAGAGAAGGCTTCTAATGCATATAGAATATGCAGCTGTGTTGTGTTATTGTGTGCTCTTCAACCACTTTCTTTCCTTTTTAGCAGAAACATCACCCTGTTAAGTAATGATGAAGTCATCTATACAAATGTACACTGTCACAATTGTAATCCAATATTTCATATGGCGTGTGTGATTCAGACAATGTTTTGTACCTTGTGATCTTAGGTAGTCAATTTAAATCCAGACATTACTCCTTAGACTTGGTTGTGTCAGTATGATTGTGAATATGCATGCAGGTTACAATGTTGTCATCCAACTATCTGCTTGGTACATGTATAGCTGGGGATTCCTCTTATAAGAATTTATCCTTATTTTTCACAGAGAAATGTTTTATTTGATAGTGATGATGCCATCTGATAAAATTAAGTTTTCCTAAGAGAAATACTAAAGCTTCTGTGGGGTAAAGAAATGATACAATGTCCTGCATGTTGTTGCCTTAGTAAGGCATGTGTTTCAATCTGTGATTATCTGTACATTGTGAATGATTGGCATTCTACTGTCACAGTGATAAATGCATTACACATCACGTGTTTAGATATACCTACCATCAAGCAATGTTGAGTGACAAATAGGAATATAGCAACAGTCTTTAAAGAAATTACAGGCACACATATCCCTTGCAGCAATAACATGATGTCATGTCTTCAGACACCCATTTTCTCATAATTGTAGCAAAAATTGTACTGTGGCACATTCAGTTTTGACAATATCTTGTCATCACATAATCAAGTGTTCAAGCCCCACCGAAACAGACTGTAAGCATTGTGTGCCCTTATACTGTTATGCATTGACATCCACAATAGCTATAATAAAACTACAGAGAGAAATCTCCCATCCCTTTTATCTCATACAAATTGTTTGCAACACAATTATATGATGCAATGACTTCATATAGGTGGGATCTCACAATTGAGTTAAGACTTTCACTGTGGTGCATGTGATTTACATGCATGTTGTTAGTCAGTGGAATTACATAGCTTTCTGTTCAAATTATAGTGAAGGGCAGCATCTGGAGTTAGACAAATTACTTTGAGATGTGGTACATTTCCTTGTAGATAATGCAGAGCTTGCAGCTCCATAAATTCCAGCAATCTATTCAAGCATCCGATTACCTTGAAAACATACAGGCTCAGAGTGTATGTGGATTGTAACACTAAAAATGTTATATATGTTGCCAGCTGCTGTCTATGTAATGGATTTTATGTTGGCAAAAACAACAGACCCTTTAAGGAAAGAATTCTGTGTCACTTGAGTGACATCAGATTACACGAGAAAACTAGTGCTCTGTCTCAACATATTGCCAATTACCCTGATCACAAGTTTTCTTTCATGGCCTTGGAAGTTATTGAAGAAAGTTTGAGAGGAGGAGATCTATTCAACAGAACAGAAATTATTGAGACTGGATGGATTGCTTACTTACAGGCTGGCAAGTTGCCTGGCTTGAATTGGATGGTCACTTTAAAGCCTTTACTCAAGGGGCAGAGACTTCTGAGATGACTGTGAGATTGACAGATCATTACCCTTTTTTAAAACCAGGAAGTTCTGCTAACAAAACAGGATCTGAAGAAGGCAACTGCCAAAAGTGCTTATTCACTTATTTATTTTTAGTTTTACTCTGAGTTTCATAGTTGTTATAGATTGTTTTCTATAGATTTTATTGTTTGCATCTGTTAAACTAGGTTTTAATCTCCACTGTGGTGGCACAGCTTTACTTTGCTCACACATAGTATCCTTCAATATAAATTGTGCAATAAAAAGGTCTTGCTTACAGCAGGTTACGAGACAGAATATATGAGCATGTATATGCTATAAATAAACAAAAACAAGATAATGCTCTGGCTAGACACTGTGCAGAATACCCAAACATTCATTTAAATTTAGAGTTATTGACCATATTATGACATATGAAAAAGGAAGATGCGATCCTACAAGTTTGTTTTTAGAAAAACTTGAACTGTTATGGCAGTTTAGTTTAGATTCTTGCCATCCGCCAGGGTTAAATGAGATCTATTCAATTACTTGCATTTTAAAACTTAAAAGCCTGATGAGATAAACGTCAGGAAGAGTAGTATATTTATTGATTTAAGCAAGTTTAAATGAAACTACTGTTTTTTTATATTTGCTTGTTAAAATATGTTTAAGATACATTTGTATATAACGGATATGGGACCCAAATAATAACAACTGGGAGGTTAAGGTAAAAATGGGTTAACACATGTAATTTAAGTAATTCATCTTACATAATGGTTTGGAAGCCATGTCACTTGTTTTAAATGACTTATAAGGAAGATTTTTAACAGAGTTAATTGTATCTGATGAAGTCTGGGAAGAATACCAGACGAAAAAAGCGCTTCATACATTTGACTGTTTTTTACACTTTCTTGCTTGCCATGGACTTATTAAATTGTGTGAGTTTTAAGTAACACAGCATGCTGCTACCTGTTCCCCACTTTCTGTGGTTTTAAGTTTGTGAAGTTTTCCTTGTGGTATACAGTAATGGATAAGTAGTGATCAAAGGACACTTCATAGTCAGCACAGGTTCCCAGATATATACAGTAACTACAGGATCAGTTTTCAAAGAGGTGTTGTCAATGTGGTAGTTATAAAGGGAGTCATACTTGCTGAAGGATATGACTATCAATTTCTTGGCATGGTTTTGACACCAACCATTTCTTTAGGACAGGCCTCCTTGCAGGATCATGGTGTCCTCTGGGGAGTATACGATGCTATGAAGTTTGTAGTCATCTGCAAACTTGGTCAGTCACAATCTATTAACATTAGTTTTGACCTCTGAGAAGTAAATGCCAAAAAGAAGTGGCCCAAGGACTGAACCCTGAGGCACTCCACAAGTGACAGATCTTTTGGCAAAGGTAAAGCCACCCACCCTTACTTCTTGTGTTCTATTTAGAGCCAGTTTGCTATCCAGTGAGTTACACGGTAGTTAACATTTTGCTGAGAGAGTTTATCTTTGATGCCTGAGTAGGGACATGGCATTAAATCCCATTGCAAGGCCCAGATAGACAGTGTGCACTAATTTGTCCTTACTCATTGGATCACTAACTTCTTCAAAGAAGTCAACCAGGTAATGTAGACAGGACTTGCCCTTGACAAATCTCAACTGTGTTGTCTCAAAATTCTCTAGGTCACATATATCCCTATTTATTTGTTACACAATGATCTTTTCCATATTCTGGCAGATGAAGCTTGTCAGGCTTATGGGTCTGTAATTATCTGGGTCTGTTGTAGCCTTACCTTTGTGTAACAAAATGTCTGTTTCTCTTCTCCAGTTATCCAACACAAAGACTGTTTTAAGGCTAATGTTGAATAGTGTCTGTAGGTGATCTGACAATTCATGTCCTGGGCTACCAGTATGCAGCCTGGTATTTTATCTGGCCTCTTAGATATAGTGTTCTAGGCCATAGATAGTGCATTGAGAACTTGCTCTTGGGAGATATGAGGAGAGGGGGGTAGATGTCAGTGTTTGGTCTGAGAATACTGAAGGGGAGAGGCAGGTGGAGTTGGAGCTGAATTTGGCTCATAATAGATGGTCTATGTACCAATATAACACTGTCCTTCCTTACAGTCTGTATCAGCAACAGATCAGGGCATCATCAACAATGATGTGTTCATTGACATTTCTAAAAGCTTCTGACCATGTGGACCTTCTAGCACTCATCAGGACACTTTCTCTCTGTGGTCACAATCTTTCCTGTCTAAGCTAGTACTCAGATTAATTGAATGAAACACATGTCAATCAGAGAAATCTCTGAACAGTCAGTCATCAGTCCTGCTTAGTAAATCCAGTGTTTCACAAAGTTTTATTTTGGGGAACTGATATTCACATAACACATTTTCTTACTTACTCTGGGAGAACAAATGCTCCTCGCCACAGATGACATGGTCAAAAGGGGCTCAGAATTTCCTTCAGCAATTTGCAAACAAAAAAAAAAAAATGTAACACCACTTAATCTAAGTTTTTTTAGGCTTTCAGACTGTTTGGACTTAAAGTAATATTGACCAATATAAAAGCAATAAACCAATATACCCCAAAACACTTAAAAGAAATATTAAAGCTATGAAAGTTAATAGGTCAAGTGCTTTTGTCTTTCAAAGTTATTAAGACTTCTACTAGATTATCAGTATAAAAAGTAGACTAATAAATAAGAATCCTAGAAATGTGATCTAAAATACCCAATCCTGACCTGAAGCAAAATGGAAGAGAAATAAAAGAGTCAAAAATATCAAGTTAAGATAGCAATATAGTTACAAAACCAGAGGTACAGTAAAAACAATGTAATCAATACAACAATAAATTAATACCAGATTTGGCTCAGTGGTATAAAGATAAACGTGCAAAACATGTGAAAAACAATTTTCACAAATGTTTCTTGGCCTATTTGTTTTACATCGACTGTTCTTAAGAAGTATTAATAAAGTAAAAGGTGAAGTACTTCCCCTAGTAACTTTCACACAGTGTCAGTATTTATTTTTAACTTGTGTTTTTTGAGTGTAAGGTTGATTTTTACATGACTGACTTTTTATTTGGCTTTTTGTGCGTGGCAATATACTTGGAAATGTACTATTAAAAAACTTACATTAACTACTTGCCTAACCTTTCATTTGCTCATAAAATTTTGAAATTGTAGATTTCACAAATACAGCCCACAGTAAGAGAACGGCCACTGTAGCGGGTGTGTAGTATTTACATGGCTCTTATGCCTGCAGAAAATTTAGTGAGTTCACCTGTAGTTTAAATGTGAGAAGGAATCTTGTTTCACTGTTTATCCCGTGATGTAGAATGTTTTGTGAAGAGATAACGTATTGCTGCAATAAAGAGAGAAAATTCTTCCAGAAGCAATGACTAGAGTTTTAGTTTTCTAGTGGGAGCTATTTGAAAGAAAGTTTGTTTATGAAATAGAATTCAAGATTCATTTATCCTTTAATCTTCTTCTTCTTTCGGCTTCTCCCATCAGGGGTCGCCACAGCAGATCAACTGTTTCCATGTCTTCCTGTCCTCAGCATCTTGCTCTGTCACACCAACCACCTGCATGTCCTCTCTCACCACATCCATAAACCTTATCTTAGGCCTTCCTCTTTTCCTGTTACCTGGCAGCTTCATCCTTAGCATCTTTTTCCCCAATATACTCTGCCTCCCTCCTCAGCACATATCCATACCAATGTAATCTTGCCTCTCTGGCTTTGTCTCCAAACCTTCCAACCTGGACTGACCCTCTAATATACTTATTCCTAATCCTGTCCATCCTCGTCACACCCAGTGCAAATCTTAACATCTTCAACTCTGCCATGTCAAGCTCTGACTCCTGCCTTTTTTTCAATGCCACTTTCTCCAACCCATATAACATAGCTGGTCTCACTACCCTCTTGTAGACCTTTCCTTTCACTCTTACTGGTATTTGTCTGTCACAAATCACTCCTGACACTCTTCTCCACCCACTCCATCCTGCCTGTACTCTCTTCTTCACCTCTCTTCCACACTCACCATTACTCTGAATTGTTGATCCCAAGTATTTAAATTCATCCACCTTTGCCACCTCTACTCCCTGCATCCTCACCATTTCTCTATCCTCCCTCTCATTCACACACATATATTCTGTCTTAGTCCTGCTGACCTTCATTCCTCTTCTCTCTAGAGCATATCTCCACCTCTCTAGGGTCTCCTCTACCTGTTCCCTGCTCTCACTACAGATCACAATGTCATCTGCAAGCATCATAGTCCATGGGGACTCCTGTCTGATCTCGTCTGTCAACCTATCCATCACCATTACAAATAAGAAAGGGCTCAGAGCTGAACCTTGATGTAATCCCACCTCCACCTTAAACGCATCCATCACTCCCACCGCAGACCTCACCACTATCACACTACCCTCGTACATATCCTGTACCACTCTTACATACTTCTCTGACACTCCCGACTTCCTCATACAATACCACAACTCCTTATCCTTTAATAACAGGAAAAAAAGTCCGAAAGTGAAATAGGAAGCCACTTTGCACTGGTTAAAGAGCAATATAGAGTGGTGTTCTGTTGGTGAAGAGATAGAAAGAAAGATTAAACAGCATTATTCAGTGCTACTTGGAGTGTGAAGACACTGACAATGAAGACGTAGTTACAGACAATACATTCTGTCAGATGTCATTGCAAGGAAATCCTGGCTTTGACAGTAGCTCTACCAAGTTTATGTAGTATGATGTCAAAGGTCATTGTCAGGTATAAGAAGATAGTTAAGCAGCAGGATTGTGCAGGACTTTGAGTGTTTTATCACTAAGGATGAAGCAGTAAACAGGATAATGTTATGTGCCTCCCTCGGAATAATATATTTCATAATGTACTCTGCATCTAAACCTCTCGTCTTCCCAGTGCTACAGAGAATGGGCAGGAACGATACCTCCAGTGCTTGTATGGTACTAAGTATCTTCATTTCTATAAACTGGTCTTCTAGTACCACCTTCAGTTAGGTGAAAATACAAAGACAATGGAACACAGAGGTGATATGCCTTTTACTGGATCTACATAAGTTTTACAGTCACTCAAACTTTAAGACTAAAAGGAGTCCTCGTCAGGAATTATTAAGTTACTGATTTTAGATACAGTGCTTTAATATCCACTTATGCCTAAAAGGGAAGGTTCATTATTTCTTTCTCAATGACTAAAAATGACACTTGAAAAATGCCAGTGCAGAGAAAAATGCAGGAGCTCAGGCGCTTAGTATGACAACTATACCTCAGAGACAGAATGTGTGCGTGACTGTGTTGGAGTCTGAAATTTTTAAGTTAATGAATGCAGTTTTAAACAATAATTACATTCTGTGGTTATTTGATAGGTTCATAGGTTCATAGGTTGGTACTGGGCTATCTGCCCGAAGGCATATATTAGCCCAGCCACATTGTGCGGTATTCACCGCCCCTTTAGTAGTTCCCTAGACCCTTGTACTAGCAGCTAGTACCCTTGGGCCCTGTCTAGTAGTGCTGTTGGTGTGATCCCTAGTGTGAACTTTCTGTTACCCATCCACTCATCAAGGTTCCTCTTGAAGAGTTATAGTGAGGGGCTCTGTCTTATGTAGATTGAGACCCTGTTCCATAGTAAGGGAAGTCTCTGCAAAGGGAATCCATCCCTCCAGCATGTTCTATTCATTTTTGTGTTGAGGTTTATATCCCTAGAGCGTGTAGCTTGAGTAGATTTGGTTTTGCTAAGATGGAGCATGTTCAACAATTCTGGGTTGGACATGGCTCTGTACGTTAGACAGAGATCGCATCTGAGAAAGTGGTATGCAACAGAGAACAGTCTTAGCTTTTTCAATCATGCTGCATAGGGCAACTGTTTGAGATCAGTAATCCTCTTGGTTAGGTACCTCTGTGGTCTCTCCAGCTGCTGGAGATGTCTAGCCAGGTACATTCCAATTGGTGCATTGTACTCAATAATGGGTCTGATGAGGGAAGAGTAGAGGGGCACCATTACATCCTTAGATCTTGATGCGAACCCTTTCATGATCAGATGGGTCACATAGAAGGATGTTCTAACCACTTTGGCAACATGGTTATCAAAGGAAAGCTGACTATCTACTTGGGTCCCTAGATCCCTTATTTCTTCTTCAGATTTCAGGAGATTACCTCCTATGTTGTAGTTTGCGGGTACTCTGTTTTTTCCAAAGGGGATTACTACACATTTAGCTTGAGACCATGGCTTTGACACCATGCATCAGTCTCATTTAGGCCCTTCTGGAGGATCTCCATGTCGGCTGGAGACTCTATTATAGCACCCAGTTTGCAGTCGTCTGCAAACTTAGTCAGCCACAGCCCTTCCGTGCTTGCCTGTACTTCTGAGAAGTATATGCCAAACAGGAGGGGCCCCAGGACAGAGCCCTGAGGCACACCACTTGTTACTGGTCTGGATTCGGACATAGATCCCTCTACTCTTACTTTATGGGATCTGTCTGAGAGCCAGTTTGCGATCCATCTTGTGACGTAAGGGTTTATGCCCAGGCTGGTAAGCTTATCAATAATATCTGAATGGGAAATGGTGTCAAATGCTTTAGCAAGGTCAAGGTAAGCCGTGTGAACCTCCTTACCCTTATCTATAGCCTGAGTAACTGTCTCAAAGAAATCCACCAGGTTCAGGAGGCAGGATCTGCCCTTGATGAAGCTGAACTGTGTGGGGTCCAGTGACTGGAGGTTCCCAATCTCTCCATTTATGAGTTCCATAATGATTTGCTCCATAGCCTTACAGATCAGACTGGTCAGGCTTATTGGTCGGTAGTTCCCAGGGTCAGTTATGTCCCCCACCCTTGTGTAGTGGGACCACCGTTGCTGTGCACCATTCTATGGGCACATATCCTGTGGAGAGGCTGAGACTGAACAGGGTATTAAGATGTGGGGTTAATTCCTTTTGGAGCTCGCGTATGACACAGCCTGGGACACCATCTGGTCCCATGGAGGCAGTGTTTTTAGCTTTAGATAGAGCCTTGTTAACCAACGTATCAGTAATAATTGGACTTTTGTTTGTTTCATCTTAATAATTTACATTTCTTTATGACACACAACAGTGGCAATATTTATAAATTCTGTAAATGATGGTGTAACCACATTTTCCCAAAGATTTATAGTCATTTATTGGGCTATTGTTAATAAGCTCAAGAGAAGTGAAACATGAGAGCTGGGTATGCATCCAGGAACTGGATGTATTAAACAACATCAACACTTAAGCTAATACAAATTTATCAGACCACAACACTTGCAGAAAACACTGATTTTTCCCAAAAAAGTTTGTAGAACTTTGTGATCGTAAACCACATGTTGCCAATTTGTTCTGATTAAGGATTTGTACTGTGTAGATAAAAAACAGATCCTGGAAAAGATTCTGTCAAATTTCACAGAAGCACAAATACATGAAATAAAAAAAGAACAGAATCACCACGGCTAAAGGAAAAACTTTGAAACTTTAATATAAGAACAGAGTAAGTGCTTTCGCAGCCTAGCAGCTGTTTCTTCAGACTCAAGTAACAGCAGCATTCTTGTCCCTATTTAAAAGCAGTCAATTAGTCAAATTAAATAAGAACTCCATCCTCTTAAAGACACACAGACCAATACAATGCTAACACACTATCAGCACTTAGTAAACATTTTACAAAGGAAATACAGCAACTTAAAACCACACATCTCAAAAATATATCATACATAAAAAAAATATATATATATATATATATATATATATATATATATATATATATATATATATATTTATAAAAACAATAGGGGAGTGCCCATGCACGCAACAATGGTTTAATAGATGCCATGTAATTTATTCCTGGTGTCTTTAATGCATTAAAAAACATAATCCAATGTAATTCAGCCAGCTCAGTCTTATTCCTAATATCACCCCCCTCTAATGTTATCGCTCACAATTTCCAACACAATTCTCCCCGGGGATCACCTCTGTGGCTCTGCTCGACAGTGGCACAGGAAAATAATTTTCTTGGGTGGCAAAAGCCAGAGTAGCTTTTTGGCTGGGCTTGTATAGGCCCCAGGGCCGATAGCCTAGTACCTACCAATGAACCTATGAACAAAAACTTGTGTGGGGGGGCTCACTAACTTTGACATAACACACTAAAGCACTGCTCTCTTTAATGTTCCTGATGTCGCCAACATGTTCACGGATACGTTCCCTCAAAAGATCGATTAGTCTTACCTATGTAGAACACAAAACAGACCTTGCAAAAACTAAAATAAATCACATTCCTAGTTTTGCAGTCTGCATAAAACTTACAATCAACTACTATTCCCATCTGTGGATGTCTAAAACCTGTACCTATATAAATATATTCACAGAGAGTGCAATTTCTGCAGGGGTAAGTACCATGTCTTTGTGAGACAGGGAATGTCCTAGTCAATCCTGACCTATAACATAACTGTCTTTTCAGCGAACGATTGTTCCTAAATGAAAACTTAGGCCTCTCACTAACCACCTCTTTAACCTTCTCACACACTTCTAATATACCCCCAATTCTTTTTAATGATGTCACAAAAACCATTGATATCACTCAAGAAGGTCATGCGAACCCTGACCATTCCTGTACTAGCACGCCCATATTCAAACACTTGTCTGGGAGGTTGCTCAGAGAAATACAGTCGACCCCCAGTATCTCTCTCCTTCAGTAGGATAAAAAAGGAAGGAACACCAAGAGAATAAGATGTTACTTAGCATTTGTAGATGCTGTATGTAATTAGTATGTTATACACTTACTGGAGTAGCTAACTGAAAGAAAGAGAGGGAGAGAGGGAGAAAAATGTATTGCCATGTCTGTTTGAAGCTCCGACAGATACCTATGAAGCATAGTAGCACTGAACATAGTTGTATTGTACTGCTAGAATTTTCTGACTGTTAAGGCCATCTTGTCTTCTTATTAGTGCTTAGGCTAGACTATTACTTTATATGATAGTAACTACTCCTTTGTCAGGAATAAAACACAAGTGTTTCCATTATACAAACTCCTGTAATCTATCATGTACTGTTAACTTTATGAGATAACTAGAGTTTGGAATTTAGGGTAAATTAATCAAAAGTCATGCATTATCCAGACAACAAACACATGTACACTTCCGTACACCTAATTTGTGTTTAGTGTTAGTTGCACAGAGAGAACATTTCTTAAATGCTACAGTGTCACATAAAATTAAACCCAGATTCAAACCACAAACGGACTGAAAAACTGAATTAAGTTAAACTCTATGGCTCGTCTTTCCAAAGGTGTACAGAAAGGTCCTCAAGAACCATAACAATTGTCTGATACAGAATGATCACACAGGGAAAAATGTGTTGCTACTGGCATTAGATGAGAAAGATACTTGAAAAATGTCAGTGTGGGAAACATACGTGTAGCTTAATACTTAATATAGCAACTATAAAAACACCTTTTCACCTGGTTTCCTACTGATTTAATGTACTACAAGGACTTCATCTCCTTCCCCAGGACCAGACCTGCAGTGTTCCAGCCTTTGGTGAGAGCAGGGGCTTCCACCTGACAACCACTTGAGCTTGAGCTCCAGTGGGGGACTGAAGTGTTTAGTTTTGATGGTTATTTTCTGCAGGACCGTTGGCTGCTTTTTAATTGTACAGCTTCTATGGGGAGGAGCCTTACAGAATTTAAATAAACAAGGCATGTTGACTTGGTTATGTCACCACAGTTTACTGAAGAAAGTTAAGCACTTTCGTACCCACAGTGTAAAATGGAACTTCAACATTAAAAGCAAATCACTTCTTCTAATTTTATTTGAAAACATACTGTCAAATAACTCTGGCAGTTATGTACTAAAAGTAATAGCATTAAAAATAAAATGTCTGCAGGTTAATAGGTAAATGACAGTCAGCCTGCAGACCATAACATACCTAGCTAATAACCAGACGGTAATCAAACTCGCCTGCAGAATCAAAATGTTAGCACTTTTAGTATGTAATTTCTATGGAACAAGTTCTCTCTGCCCTCTCAAAAACTAAGAACATCTTATCCATGGGTCCTGATAATATACCAGTTTGCCGCCTCATTATTAGTGTCCAATACAAAACATATGAAATACTACTTAACCTCTTTAATCTATGTCTGTCCACTGGTCACATCCCTGAAGAGTGTAAAAAGCCATTGTAATGCCCATTATATAAGGCACCTTTCAGTTTATAATATTGGAGAAGGCGCATACTGATATAAAGGGTAGGATGTGGCAAACTGTTTTACAACAAAAATAATTAAGTTGGCAAATTTACCTGAATGCTACTATGTAGCTAGGTTTAAATGGTGTAATGTCTATAACAAGCATTTTAAAGCTGCATGCCAACTACAGCAAAATATGATTTTCAAGGTGTTTTGCATGATTAAACTGCTTATAGTTTTAAAGGCAAGTTCTCTTTAAGAGTGCAGTCATGTGACAGTCAGAGTTTATAAAAGCACCTTCACATGGTGATTTTAAAATGGATCTGAAGAAGTTTGAATGTTATATATATTGCAAAGGAAAGCACTTATTCTTTGTATTTTTAACAGTTTTTTAACAAACTATTATTAAATTGCAGGCAATTGTTGCCTTTATAAGGTTTTATCATTAAAAAGCTGAATCCTGCTGCAGTTTGGTTCATTTGTGTATTTGGATATACAGTTGTGTGGTTCTGTGAACTGCACCTTTGTGAACAGTTGCTATAGCTGCTGGTGGGAATTCTAGCATGGATATGAAGAACCAAAACTTAGAACTTGTCTGTCTACAAGCTTCTGTTGTTCATTTAACACAGTTAGTAGAGTTATTAACCCAGCAATTGTCTGATGTATCTTCATTGCAAGTACAACAGCAACAGCAGGGGGTCCCAAACAGCAATGCGGACAAATGCAGGTACTGTAAACTCTACTTTATTTTGATTCTGATTCACAAATGAGTGGGTCGTTACCTGCAGGGCAACAACATTATTTTAATAGATCTAAAACTGTAAATCTTAGCCACGCAAATACATTTGTTGATATTGAGGCATGGCTACAAGCAGAAATTCTGTATAGTGATATTTAGAATGCTAATGTAAGCTTGCATGTTCCACTGAAACTGAATATATTTCATGATAACTTACTAAAATATAGGAAATTACAACAGGAAAATCTGTATTTTAAGGAATGCATTAAAGTAAGACAAGTCCCAAAAGGTTTAAGGATATGAAAGTATCCTAATGGGCTTGTGGAGCATTCCTTATTACACCAAGAGCTGATAGCAGTATATGATAGACACGGATGTGAAATTATGGAACTCCTTGTGAAACATAATGTTAAAGAAATGGACCAACTTCAAATAGAAATTAAAGAGTAGGATGATGCCATCACCTGTGATATGAATTTTCAAGTCCACCAGGAACAATATAAATAAATATTTGGTGAAATTGACAATATATGTAAGAAAATTCAACAGTGCAAAAGTAGAAAGTTGGCTCATGATGGTGAAGAATATAACACTGGCAAAGCATGTCCTAAACCATTGAGTAGCCAGCAACGGGGTACAGTACATGATGCCAATGAAAGCATATTTGAACAACATGAACAACATGGTGATAATGAACTACTCAAGAACAAGTGAGTCCCTTTAGAAGAACAACAACCCAGAAGATCTGAGCAGATTCGCAACCAGGGGTATGACACCAAATATACCACATATCTGTTACGAACCAACCAGCATACACCACAGCAAAATGGGAGTAGCAACAAATGGAGAAACTGAATGGTGTGATTATTCCAACAACATGTCATATTGTGTCCAGTTCCACAGGAGATTTTTTCTTTACAATTACAGTACATCTGAATTCACTGTGGGACATGTGGACTTATTAAGTAAAGGTTGGACTTTTGTACTTAGTAGATGAATGAATATTGACGAGACTATATGTGAATTGAGATTGTTTATTCACAACCTAAATTTGGCATTATTTTTACGGGATACAGACCATACACGAAATTAAGAAAACAGTTTAAGAATGCCTAGCCAGTTTAACCCTGAGTTGCATCTACTTTTAGTAACTTTCCAATACATGTGTGTAAATGATATTAGATATCTGGCAGAAAAAAATAAATGATGAAAGAGCATAGTAATAATTTAATGATGTGAGGAAAACAAATTCTTGACAATATCAAAAAAACAGAAACATCTGAGATGGTTAAGACTTGATAAAGGATGTGGCGTTATAGTTATGAATGGATATGGCTATGAACAGAAGATGATGGCTATTTTGTATAATACTTTGTACCAACAGGTCTCGTTAAATGAACTTAATATTGCATACAATAGGATTGATCAACATCTGGAAGATTTATTATTAGAAAAATCAGTTACATTGGATGAATTTAAGTATATGGTAGTGAAGCATCCTATTGTGCTATCTATTCATGGTTATCCCAAAATTCATAAAGACACTGAAAATCCACCTTTCTGCCCCATAGTAAGTGTGACATATGCAAAAACTAGTGGCATAGTCAAGTTTATTGATGTGCAATTAAAAGAATATGTTAAGAAGATATTTTCTTTTTGCAAAAATTCATGGGAATTTTTGAATAATTGTCAGAGTTTGAACAATAATATTGAATGCATCTCCATTACTATAGATGTTCCTGATTTATTCAGCAGTATACCACATGACATTAGATTAGAGTGGTTTACTGATTATTTAACATTTAATATGAAAATTATGCAAGAGAAAACCAATACTTTAGCTACTCTTACGGAGCTTATACTACTGAATTATTATACTTATTATGAAGGCCAGATTTTTTGTCAGTCCACAGGGGTGGCAATGGGGGCATCCAGTGGACCTACATATCCCAACAGTATAATGACTTATTGGGAAGATAAGTTTCTTTATACAAGTGACTTTTTCCAGTTTATCAAGACGTACTCAAAACTTTTGGATGACTTATTTCTTTTGTGGTCTGGGCCTGAAGTGTTGATACATGATTTCATGATATACTTAAATAATACTACAACATTTTTATAATTTTTTGTACGATAAGTCATGAGACTATTTCACATTTGGATGTTCAGCTGAGTAAAGACCATCAGAATAATACATTATTTGTTAAAAATCTTCAGAAAACCCACATTTTTCAATAGGTTTTTACACTTTGATAGTAATCATCCATGCCATCAAAAGCAAGCCATTGTGAAGGGACAGATGGTACGTGCTGTTAAAATGATCACTACAGAAGATAATTTAATGGAAGAGTGTGTATATTTTAGTGAACTGTTCAAGAATCAAGGTTATCCAGCTAGGCTTATTACCAGCATTAAGAAAGAAGTGAAGCATAAGAGAAGGAAAGTCATTTTCCAGCCCATATTATCAAATCAAGCAGAGAGTTGTGATGAAGTTCAATGAGAAATAGATTGGTGTGAAATGCAGTTAATGTGACCTAGTAATATTATAACAGATTTGTATGAACATACATAAAATGGTCGTCACTTTGTTACAACATATAACAGTGATGGTATGGCAATAAACCATATAATAAATAAGAATCGGTCAATATATAGATAGACAAGACCAATGCATTTATAATATTTTGAGTGCCCATCCCAAAGTTGTGCAAAAAAAAAAAAAAAGATAGGAATCTTAAACAAATATTAGAGAAGATACCAAAAAAACTGCGGTGGTGGTGCTGCGGTAGCGTTGTCACCTCACAGTAAGACGTTGTCCTGTTCGATTCTCAGCTAAAGCGCCTTCTGTGTGGAGACATGCGTGAATGGGCATACGTTCATTGAAGGTTGTGCATTAGGGCTGGCAACCCGGCAGTAAAAATCTACTGCCAATCATTAGCGGACCGGAGTTCCGCTGTGGCGACCCCTAACCAGGAAAAGCCAAAAGACACAACAACAAAAAAAGAGAATATACCAAAAAATATTTCACAGAATGAAGGATACAGACATAAATGCAGAGCCTGCCCATAGTGCCCTTATATAATGGTAACGTCAAGATGTAAAATAAATAATAATAATATAATAGTAAAAGGGCACTATAACTGTCAGACAAAAGGTGTGGTATATGCTGCTATTTGTAAATTATGCCAAGTATACTATATTGGAAAGAATGAACGTTGTCTAAAATCAAGAATATATGAACATCTTTATGACATAAAACAGCAAAAATGTATAATGCTTTATGTAAGCACATTTCCCAATATACAGATTACATCTTTCAGTTTATAATATTGGAGAAGGTGCTTGCTGATTTAAAGGGTGGGATGCTGCAAACTATTTTAGAACAAAAAGAATTATGTTGGCAAATTCATGTGAATTCACCTGAATGCTATTATGTGTCCAGGTTTAAATGGTGCAATATCTATGACAAACATTTTAAAGCTGCATGCCAACTACAGCAAAAGATGATTTTCAAAGTGTTTTGCATGATTAAACTGCTTATAGTTTTAAAAGCAAGTTCTGTTTGAGTGTAGTCATGTGACAGTCAGAGTCTATAAAAGCACCTTCACATGGTGATTTTAAAATGGATCTGAAGAAGTTTGAATGTTATATACTGCAAATGAAAGCACTTATCTTTTGTATTTTTAACAATTTTTTCTTAACAGAGTATTATTAAATTGCAGGCAGCTGTTGCCTTTATAAGGTTCACATATAATGACATATAATGACACCAAACTACCAAACACACTTTTTACAATGTTTCCGCAGGGGGGCTTGATACAGTGGGATTAGGAAATAAACTTTTTCCCACTGCAGTGCAATCTTGGAGTTGGTATATTTAATTTATGGGGGTGTGTGGCTGGTGGAGCCCCCCACATGGGGGTGCAGGGGGCTTGCCCCCTGCAGAAACGTAGTACAAAGTGGGTTTGGTAGTTTGGTGTTGTTATATATGGAGGGGATGTTATTTTTTTTGTGATTTGTAGTGTTAGATGTTATGAAATTCGATGTTATGGGTTTTAGATGTGCTGGTCTCAGTGTTATGAAATTAGATGTTATGGGTTTTAGATGTTTCAAAGTATACCTATATATATATATATATATATATATATATATATATATATATATATATATATATATATATCTGGACCAAGTCCTTTGACATTATTCTCCTTGCAGACATTATGGACAGACCTATACAGCAGATAGCTAATTGATTGTCTGACAGAACCCATTTAGTCAGAGTTGCAGGTGCCACTTCTGAAAAGAAAAAGTTAACAGTGGTGTACCACATGGCTTAGTGCTGGGCCCACTCCTGTTTGACATCTATTTCTTGGATGTTCAGGCCAACACCTCTGGCCAATGGTTATCTAAGTTTGCAGGTGACTGTAAACTGGATGTTGTTATTTGATCTTCCACTGACTCACAATTGTTCCAGCATGGGTTAGACCATGTTAACAATTGATACAAGGACAATGACCTCAAATTAAATGTGAAAAAATGTAGCATAACTGATTGTGGTAAACAGAACATTGTTACATACCATGTAGGTGATGCAGACCTCCAATCAGATGATGTTGTTTGGATGTAGGCACTCTTGGTATAATTCTTTATTGTTTTACCATCATGTCCCCTTAGTAGTTTGGAAAGCTATCTGTCAGGATCATCTAATTCCCAAAGGGATCTCCACTACATCCAAAGAAGTCTTAATTCCACCTTAATAATATCTTATCAGACCCATTATTGAATATAATGCACCTTTTGGCATGCATTTTATTTATTTTACATTTGTTAACCGAGGGTGTCTGACTGAACTGAAAAGGCCCTTTTTCAGCAGAGGCCCGGGGTGAAAAGCTCCACAAAGAAAAATTACATATACATTTAGTTAGACATGATCAGTATACACACAAATTACAAAAGACATGTTTTTACAGTGGTATGCGGCACATCAAAAGTTAAGTGGAGAGAACAAACAAAAAAATATTAATTTAAAAATAAAGGTAATTAATAGATTTGTGGTGTACAGCTGAAATTTGGAACATAGGTAGAATACATACATAGTACACAGGTACAGTGCATACATTGTAGATTAGCCAGTGTTTGTGAGTAAGAAAGAAAACTATTATCAAGTACTCTAGTATGTATACCTCATCCACTTTCACTAGCCTGGGGAGCAATCATGGCACTGCCAACTTTGCTTAAGATGTTGCCTGATGAGGTCTTTAAAGGAGGCTTTGGATGATGTGTTTTGAATGCTAGTGGGGACAGAGTTCCATTTTTTTAGCCACTGAACTACTATACAGCTCATTTCCAAAGCTATTGTAGCTGTGGGTGACTTCTAGTAGTAGTTTGCTTGATGATCTAAGAGGCCTTTTGGCTGATTGATGTTGTACTAGGTTTTTGAGGACAGGACACTTATTGGGGAGGTAATAGAATGACAGAGGCAGAGCTGATTGTAAGTTAGGAGGCTGGGCAGTTCAAGCCAGTGGAGCTGTCTCAAAGTAGTACAGTGATGAGTTCTATATGAGCAATTTGCAGCAAAGCAGGCAATTCTGTTATAGCAGGCTTCCATTTTGCTTAGTTCAGTTTTGTTGAGATTAGTCAGAATGGGAGATGGATAGAGTAGGGTGGATAGAAGTTGGGAGCAAGCAATGGCTGATCTTGTGCTGTTGGTAAGAAATGGTTTGATACAGCAGAGTGATCGCAGTTTGGCATGTACTTTTTTAATAGTTAAGTTGGGATGACTATCAAACTTTAGGTGGGAGTCTATGGTTATTCCCAATAGCTTAGCCTGTGCCACTGGAGTGACTGGAGTAGCATTTGTAGAGTAGATAGTGAATTCACTGTTATCAGTGTTTTTGTTAGAACTGGTTATAATCATAAGCTGAGTTTTCTTTGGATTAAGGATAAGTCAGGCTTTGGTAAGGTAGTTTTCAACGTCAGAGAATGCTAGTTGAGTTGTTTGCAGGAGGGTGGGAATGTTTTGTGCAGCACAGATTAAGGTAGTGTCATCTGCATACTGAATGATAGAGGCATGCTGTGTGGAGATATTGAGGTCATTTGTGAAGACTGTGAATAGTAGTGGTCCTAAGATAGAACTCTGTGGGACTCCTATAGTTATGGGCAGCTGAGGAGAGAGAGAATTTTCCCATTTCTCAGCTTGGTACCTGTCAGTTAAGTAGCTTTGGAACCAGGTAAGAGTGGAACTTGATAGGCAATATTGGTTTAGTTTGTTTAGCAAGATTTGGTGTGAGACTGTGTCAAATGCTTTGGACATATCCAAAAAAAGAGTTGACACTTGTAGGCCTTCATTTATGAGATGGTCTACTGTGTCTGTGAAGCAGAGGAGGGCTGTAGTGGTACTATGGCCAGGTCTGAAACCATGCTGAGTAGGTGACAGGATGTTGCTGTCTAGGAGATAGTTTAGCATCTGGGTATGGGTGCATTTTTCTAGGATTTTGGCCAGGGGGGAGATTAAAGCAATGGGTCAGTAGTTATTAAGTTCAGTGCAGGTCCCGCCTTTATGTATGGGTGCAACATAGGATATTTTCCAGGGTTTGGGCACATAGCTTTCAACAATTGATCTGTTTATGAGAGTGCAGACTGGGATAGCAATAGCATCTGCTGTGAGTTTCAAGAAATAGCTGGGGAGTAGGTCGGCTGCTGTTGATGAGGTTTTAGTTTGGAGAGCATGCTTTTGATTGAAGTGGTGGAAACTGTTTTGAGGGTAAAGCTTGTATTAGTGTTATTTGTGTTGGGGGGGCTAGTGAGGAAGGAACTGTCCTGTGATACTAAGGATAGAATTGAGTTCACAAAGTGGGAGTTGAATTGTGTTTCGATGGGAACTTTAGTGTCAGGGGTGGTTGGTTTGGGGGTAGCCTTTTGGGTGGATTTTAGTAGCTGGTTTACATTTTTCCAAAATTTTGGGGAGTTGTGTTGGTATTTAGTTTGTAATGTTGTGTAGTAGGATTTGTTGTCCAGCCTAATGCATTTTTTTGCATGGTTGCGCAGTTCTTGGTGCATAGGCTTTGTGTTTCTTTGTTTTTTTGATAGTAAAGCCAGGCAGTGTCTCTGGACTTGAGGATTTATTTGGTTTCTTTACTGAGCCAGGGGTTTGTAGAGGTTCTAACCTTGATTGTGCGCAATGGAGCGACAGTGTCTAGGTGTTGTAGAAATGTTTTGTTGAAATATGCTACAGCCTGGTCAAGTGGGAGGGTTTTTAGGGGGGGGTCCAGTCACAGTTACAGAGTAAAGTGTTGAGGACCTCAGTAGAGAATGTTTTTGTGTTTCTAGTGGATATATAGTTAGTGGTTTTGCATATGCTTGTTCTACTATATATAAAGTATATTTTGTAGTGGTCACTTAAGGTGTCTGTGAGACTGCCTGTGTGAGGGTACAATGTCGGTTTGTTAGTTAGGACCCAGTCAAGAATGTATTCCCTTTTAGATTTTTATCACATCTAGTTGGAATTTGGACTAGCTGCTGGTAGCCATGTAGATTTATTAGATTACTTGGTGGTTCTGATATACAGGTGAACCAATCTAGGTTGAAGTTCCCCAGAATAAGGGTTTCTTGTGAGTATGTGGAAGAACACCAGGATAAGAAGTCTTCAAGGCTAGCAGGTCTATTACTAGGTGGAATATAGATCACAATTGTGGTGATGACTTTTTTAGGGTGAAGTTGAAGTTGTGAGATAAGTATGTCCCAATTATTGGGGGAGGGATAGGAGTTTAGTAATTGACGGGCAGTTAAGTTGGACTTGCACAGTAAGGCATTTCCACCCCCTTTACGAAGTGGTCTGTCTTGTCTAATGATATTGTAGCCGGTAGGGAGAACTTCTGAGTTAGCTATGTTTTTATTTAGCAAGGTTTCTGTTAAAGCAACTATGTCTGGGGAGTAGTGTGCCATTGTGGCCTGGAGTTCAGGTATTTTATTTCTGATACTTCTAATATTAATATTTAGCATTAAAAGATGGTTGGTTTTGCTGCTGTTATTGATTTGCCCAGGGATGAAGATAGTTGGGGTGTTATGTTCTGACATTTGTGTTGGAGCAGTTTGTGTTGGACAGGATGGATTTGGGCCTGGGTTGGGGTGGATAATCCCACTTATGATAAGCCTGCTGTTAAAATGGTGATACCAATGTTGGAGCTTGGTGAGGAGTGTGAGAAAGTATTGTGTTTTTTTGGAGTAGAAATGAGAGCATATGTGTTTAGTCCTGAATTGGTCCATTATGTAGTTCTGTGGGCAGATATTATTATAATGTGTGGTGTCTGTATATGAGAGTGCATAATGTAGTGTTGTGCTACTAAGTTTAGGGATATTGCTAGAGTGATAACTTGTGGTGTTGTAAAGAATTATGAGAAGACACACTAGACTTAGTTGTGTGATAGTCATAGTTATAAAGTTTAAGTTGGTTCTAGGTGGGGAGTCTGAATAGGAATTATGGGGTTGCACTATATGTGGATGGATGGGAACCCGCAGTAGTGGTGCTGCAATAGCATTGTCGCCTCAGAGCAAGACGTTGTTGCGTTCGATTCTCAGCTGAGCGTCTTCTGTGTGGAGGCATGCATGAATGGGCGTGCCTTCGTTGAAGGTTGTGCATCAGGGCTGGTAACTCGGCACGTAAAAATCCACTACCAAACATTAGCAGACCGGAGTTCCGCTGTGGCGACCCCTAACCGGGATAAGCCAAAAGACACAACAACAACTATATGTGGATGGGGAAGTAGTGTGGGTGATGTAAAAAATGCATAGTGGGAATGAGTGTGATTGGGAGTATTTTGTGTGGAGCAAGTTGGTGTGGTATAATGTGATATGACTTGAGGAGCTGTGATTGGTGGAGGTGATGTGAGGGTGAGCTGTGGGTGTGGCTGTTATTACTATAAATGTAGAGGTAGTGGGGGTGGGAGAAGATGGGGGCAGGGGAGTGGAGAGAGCCTGAGCATTAGCGAGGACGAATGGAGTGTGGCAGAGCCCACCAAGACAAGAGAAAAAAGTATTACTTTACAAATCTGAACACTTTAAACAAATTCCTGAGGTCTAATGGCTTACCAGCAAGCAGAATGTAATTGCTGAAGAGCACTTGTGTCCTGGTGGGAGACTAGAAATTTAAAGATGGCTCCATGCTCAGCAGGAGTCTAATATAGACTTAGTATTGGGGAGGAGATAGCATAAGGGGTGGAAACCAGGTGGAATGCAAAAAAAACAGAGAGGCAATCAGTGGAAATCAGTGAAGGCCTCAGAGGGGGTAAGTAATAATTCAAACTACCTGTAAAGTGAAGGAGAGAAGGGACAGCAAAGTTTATTAAGGTTGGGAGTGTGTCTTCACATTGAATTGCTGATTAGTAACCAGTTTGTGCACAGATTAGAGTAGGTAGATACATTAGCAATGAAGGGGAATGTACAGAGATGCAAATAAACAGGTGGGCCTCCAAGTGATACAAACTAAGGCAGAAAGCACTGAGAGGGCTGCTTGATGGTTAATTTAGTCACAGGGATCTGAATGAAATGTATACTGTCTATTGGACAGTTAGGATTACTGTACTAGCTGGGGGGGAGACACAAGGCTATAACAGTCAGTTTTATTAGCAAGCTGAGAACTACTAAGAAATACTGCTAATGTAATAGCTTTACTCTCATAAAACATACAAGTAGAATGCCTGGGTGGACTGACCCTGCTCTTGAGGCTCAAAATGTATACCCTTGTTTAGTTTGCAGTACTGATTCCTTCTTATACTGTATGGGTGGAGTAGTAGCCGCAGACTGCAGATTTGCTTGAGTGTGCTCCTGCTCTTAAGGCTCAAAATGTATATCCTTGTTTACTGCAGATTTGCTTGAGTGTGCTCAGCAAGCAGAATGTAATCGTTGAAGAGCACTTGTGTCCTGGTGGGAGACTAGATATTTAAAGATGTACCAG
>NC_056732.1:381659092-381704092 GCF_019279795.1 Protopterus annectens | reverse complement strand
AGGAAAATAAAACAGCAGCTCCTTGTAACTATTTCAATTACTTGTATTACTTTCTTTTTTTTTTTAAATTTCATTGTGAGCAAAACCAACATGGAGGCTTTTTGTATCCATGCTTCATGGAGGCTTAATATGCTGCCATGATGCGGTGGACTTGATACCAAGCTCTTCTGATACACTGATACCATGTTGGAGAAAATGTATTCCACAATAGGGTATTGTTTTGAGATCTTCTCATTTTCTAAACAACATTAGAAAAGGGCAAATATACATTGTCACCCTAAGAGAGAACAGAGTTTCTCCAATGGGGTGTTATTGTACAGCTATTTCACAGTAAAACAAAGTCCTCTACTTCACGTCAACATCTTAAGCTGTTATGAAGATCAGGCTGGAAAAAGCAAATGGCCATCATTTTTTACTAATGGCTAAATGTTACTTTGCTGTTTAACGATTGTAAAATTTTAAAAAATAAAAAGTAAATAAATTTAAAAAATCAACTAGCAAAAGTAACTGTAGGAGCAATTATGAAGATGTGCTATTTTATTTACTCCTCACTGCATTTAGCAAGGTGCAAAAATAAAAAAAAATTATAAATAATGCAAGAAACTGCATGTGTGTGTGTGTGTGTGTGTGTGTGTGTGTGTGTGTGTGTGTGTGTGTGTGTGTGTGTGTGTGTGAGAGAGAGAGAGAGAGAGAGAGAGAGAGAAAAAGACAGATTAAGTGAGAGAGAGACAAGCAACAAATATCTCTTAATGTAACTATGAAACTCGATTTCTATATTTAGTGACTGACTGTAATCCAGAGTGATTTACCAGAGAATCAAACATTGTGTGAGATAGAGAGCAAAACTGGATCATGGATGAAAAGTTTTTTGGGGCATGTTCACTTATTCAGTTAATAAATGCAGTAAAAAAATGCATAAGTAAATACTTTAACTATTATTAATATTTTGGTTTGCCTTGTTGAATTGCTTCTTTTTTGACTATCATTATTTTATGTTATCATCTCTAGGCTCTGAAAGTTGCAATTATTTATTAATCAGTCTAATATATGAAGCAAATATTGCCTGTATACTTTGTTGCTGTAGAATGTGTCATGTTGTTTGACAAATGGGAACAGGGCCACAATAATTATTTATGTTAAACTCTCACTGGGATTTACAGTTGGCAACGTGAAGCTTCGTCTTTCACATTGTAGCAACCTTCACTGTTTTTATTTTCAAAGCTTCTGGTTATTGAGAGTTTCAACTTTAGTTCACTGAAACTGATTTTTATAAGTATAGTGGCTTTGCAAAGAATCAAGAAATGTTAAGTAAAAATCAACCATGGCAGCTGAAAAATGTTTAATTTTCATTGCTGTGCTCCATGCCCTTCTAGAAAGGCATCCAATCAATATACCATAGAGAAGAATCCTTGTCTATGTAGGTGGTGTAATGAAACACATTGAGCACCTAATTCTGGTAACAGGAGGGTATGGATTCAGATAACATTGATAAATAGTAAACCAATAGGTTTCCCTGAATGTATTGATTACCTGTCATAAGGACTGCTAACTCTGTAATTATGTACCAAAGCCACAATGTCAGTTGCAGTGTACTCTTTCAGTATTTTTCACTTTACCTCACTTTGTGTGCATGTAGTCTCAGCCGTAGAAAAAAAACATCCTTTGTTTATAAAATTAAGTATAAGACTCTTCAGCAGTTCTCAGACCAGCTATAACACATAGTGTTCAGAAGTTTGTAGTTTTGTAACTGAAAATATTTTCAGTCAAGTTTAAGTACAGCTTCTACAAACTAGACAGTGGTGCCCATAAGGGACAGTCCTGAGACTGTAGTATGGACCCTATAATGTACAAGTGTGACTTTTCTTACACAGCATTCCATATGCAACCAAAGTACATTGTTAAGCATCCTGCAAAATGAAGAGAGGTTAGCTAGAATGCATAAATAAAAAGACATAGTCAGCCTATTTACACTCCATATATATATATATATATATATATATATATATATATATATATATATATATATATATATATATATATATATATATATATATATATATATATATATATATATATATATATATATATATATAGATATATATATATATATATATATATATATATATATATATATATATATATATATATATATATATATATGCTCACAACCATTTTTGAGGTGATACTTTTACTATATGCAGGACATTGAGCCACACAGGAGGCTGCTTCAGATGAAGCAAAATCTTTTCACAGGGGTAATGTGGTGACAGTTCAGTTTATTAAATGACCATGTTGCTGTCACAGATCGAGTGCCTTGCATGCAATACAGCCTAGAATCTATGTGCACTTTAGCAGCTGACTGACCCTTGGTGAAAATAAAACATCTAGACAGTACAAGATAAAATGTCACCAAGTCAACCGGTGCTGTATGCTAATGTTGTTGCTTGTCTTTTGGCTTTTCCCGGTAAGGGGTCGCCACAGCAGAACTCCGGTCCGCTAATGATTGGCAGTAGATTTTTTACGAAATTCCAAAGTGCCAGCTCGATGCTCAACCTTCAATGAAGGCACACCCATTTACACACGCATGTCTTTCAAACGCTACCCAACCGCGGAGCTGGACATGCAGACTCCACACAGAAGGCACTCCCAAGCGCAGCTGAGAATCGAACGGGAGAACCTCTTTTTGTGAGGTAACAATGCTACTGCTGTACCACCGTGGTATGCTAATATTTAACTTTAATTAATGCAGTATAGGCATCATGGTGTCTTTTCTCCACAGCAAGTTTTTCCTCCACTATTACAGATTTTTCCCATTGTATACAGAAGTAAGTTGACATTGATGAAAAAGTAGCTAAAAAGAAATGACATTTTATGGGACCACTTGGCAGAGCACTCAGGATTATGATCTTGTCTCTGAGGGTAACCAGCTTATTTTGTGTTCAAGACAAGGATGCCAAGGAATACACTTTGAGAGCAAAGGTCAAAGGTGAATTTTGGCATCCTTGTGAAGAGCACATACTACGGGTTATGACTGAGTACACCCAATTCTTTGCAGTGAGTGGAACTTTACCTGCTTCATGTACTAATAGTAACAGAATAAAGAAAAAAAAGATAAAGAGAGTGAAGTAAACACGTTAGTGCTGTCATACACCAGGCAAAAACAAAATGTTCCTTTGAAGAATGAATTGATTTAAAAGCTGTTAGTTGTTTTGTTCTACCATACCTTTTGTTTACAAATGTTTACAAATGTGACAAAGTAAAGTATCTCTCCAACCACATTCAAAGTAGTTTCCCTTTTGCCAGTGTTCTTTGCAGGCTGGCCCTGTCTGCTGTCAATTTCCAGTGTGAGCCCTCATCTTTACAAGACTCGTGGTGCTTAACAAAAGCTTAAGCGTCAGGAAAGGTGCTCAACAAGCTTGCTTTTTCCCTGTTTTAAGGACATAATTGGGGTGCTCCTTGCACTAAAAAGATGTTTACGTTTGCACCAGTATTCTGTCCTGTGATGATTAATATTAACTCACCCCCTGGGACCAACTCCTAAATTGAAAGGAAAACTCTAGATTATTTTTGCTACAAAAGAGGGGCACCCCCTTCCTAAGACCAGACTTACAATACCTCTTGCTATA
Source organism: Protopterus annectens (assembly GCF_019279795.1). Classification (NCBI taxonomy): domain Eukaryota; kingdom Metazoa; phylum Chordata; order Ceratodontiformes; family Protopteridae; genus Protopterus; species Protopterus annectens. The sequence goes on along the minus strand of NC_056732.1, from coordinate 381,700,466 downwards.
TTTTCTAACTAGTATGTCATTGTTGTTTCTGAATAAGTACAAAATGTGTTGCTATTCCTTAAGTCACTGTATCCATATCTGATCAGTTTGAATTATGCTACATTAGTCCAGATATTTCTAAACTTACAATGGAAATGTTATGATTGAAAACCAAACAAAACCTGCTCTCTTTATTGGACACAAAAACAGATACACTCATGATTGTGCACTTCTAAATGGAAATATGATACTAAAACAATTATGTTTATCTTTTTCTCTCACTCTCTTTCCATATGTATTAGCTTATGTATGTGCATGTGTCTGTGTGGTGTGTGGGAAGCATAAAATAATTAAAGACAGGAAAGAAAGAAATGTTCTGCAGAAGGTGTTTTGGTATGGCTGTATTGTTAATCAGAGTTTTAATGGTGGCAGTATTGCTTGATTGCTAATTAACTGATATGTTCATTTGATTAGTGGTTGACATTTATGATGATAGCTCTGGGATGAGCGAACATAAGGAGGAGGTGGGGGCAGAGCTAGTGTTGCTGTCTAGGTCATAAGATAGAGGATACATTACTTGCAGAGAATGCATTATTTTGATGTTAGGGCTAGAGGGGAAACTCTTCTGAGAATGGTGAAGATCAAAACTTTTCTACATAGGAGGCAGACAAGACTGGGGCAGAATCTGAGGAAAAGTAATGTATACATTAAGGACCTAGAAAAGTATATACAGCTCAGGAAGACTGTCAGATCATTTGAATAAAGATTTACATTGTGACATTCTACAGTAGAAAACAGAAAGAATAAGCGTATGCAGGGTGTACAATTAACACATTTACAGATGAGGAGTAGGAGGAGGCAGGTGGTAAAGGGTAAAAGGTATCTGCAGACTGTTTATTTAGTGGTGTGAGGCCATATTCAGTGGGAGAGAGTTAATGTGTAGAACATAGGAGATTAAAGAGGGAGTAGGCAGCTCTAAGATGAGAACTCATTTTTACTTGAGCTATAGGTCAATGAGTATTCTAGTGAATGAGGTCTTCAAGATAATGGTTCAGGTCTTTGCACAAGGTGCAAAATTCAATTCCAACCAATGACCATTGCCTGGTTAGAGTTTGCGTGTTCTCCCTGTGTCTCTGTGGGGTTTCTCCCACATCCAAAAGACATGTTAAGGGTTTACGTCTCAAACATACCAAACAATGGAGCTGTGGGTAGCAGCACAGACTCTAGATGGTGATCTATAGAGGGAAGAGTTGTCTAGACCAACTGTTTTGGACATCTATTGTGGTGCACAGTATCCTAAAAATAGGAGAACACAGATCGCAAACTGCATGCTGTGGGAGGACTAGCCACTCGACAGTATAAAAACATGGGTCTAGGAGATCTAGTCACATTGACTAATGTTGCCAAAATGGGCATGGGCATTTGCCAGTAATAAGTGGGTTGAGAACCCAGCCTACTCCGTCCTATACCAGAGACCCATGCTAATGGTGAGAGGGGTGTATGCACCCCTGCTGGCCAATGTGTGCCAGCCATAAAGCCCAGCAGCCCTGGAGCAATAAGCTACTCACTAGCTGGTGTCCAGTTGCCCAACTTGGGTTACCTGGGACAGCTCTGTTCAGAGACAGATATACATAAAGTCAATCAAACTGACAAACATGAGTTTAGAATTGCCACACTCAGTGTAGATTCACTGACAGGATAAGGTTTGGAAGTGGATGACATGATGGTAAGGAGGAGGCTGGACATCCTATGTATCCAAGAGACAAGGCTGAAGGGCAGTGCAGCAAAGACACTTGCCTTGGGAGCCAGAGGCTACTACTCGGGAGGAGGACAGCCTGGGAATTGTAAGTGAGGGAGAAGCTTCAGAAAACAGTGAGGGATGTCATCAGAATTAGTGACAGACTCATGGCAGTCAGACTACAGCATACCTCTCAACTGTACCAATTTTCACAGAATGTCCAGATTTTGTCCTCATATTTTGGTCTATTTTTCATAAAATTGAGATTTTATGACAATTAGTGGTAAATCAATAAATATTGAAGTTAGAAAATAATGACAGACAAATGAGCTTCAGACTTCATATCCATCAGAAAATTCATGCAAATGCAAAACCTGTTATTCTATCAACTTTCTAAGTTTGTAAGAGCAATATTTACAAATTGTGTCTATTTTTGAGTTTGTCCCACTTTCATTTTTGGCTTTGTCCAGATTGGTTGAGCGGTATGCAAGTGCAGCTTAATGATAGGGCAGTATTCATAATCTTAGCCTAAGCCCCACAGTAGGGTTGTGATTATGAGGAAAAGAGTGCATTCAGACAGCAGTTGCAGGATTACTAGATAAAGAAGGACAACAGGAATTGCTGTTGATAATAAGTAACCTGAATGCACATATCAGGATAGACAGAACAGGATATAAGGACAGCATGGGTCCACATGGTGGGGCAACAGGAATAAAGAAGGAGAGCCCATTCTAGACTTCTCTCTGGCAAATGGTTTGACAGTAGCCAACAAATGGTTCAGAAAAGAGACAGTCACAAAGTCATATACAAAAGTGGCCAGTTTGCAACTCAAGTAGACTGCGTCCTAGTAAGGAAAGGACACTGGGGTAGAATCAGCGATTGCAAAGTCACTCCCAGTGAAACAGTCAGCCCACAGAATAAACCACTGGTTGCCACAATCAGTTGCAAGCAGTGATCAGAGAAGGCTATAAAGTCAACAGAGACTAGGTTGAAGACTTGGAAGTTGACTGGAGAGAAAGCACAGCAGTTCAAGGAATTACTCAGGGGTGTAGCACCTCAAGAAGAAAAGGAAATAGGTGGAGCTGGAGAAGAATGGCAACTACTCAAAGCAGCATGTGCAAGCACTGCAGAGCAGATATGCAGCCCATACCTCTTAACCATACAGATTTTCGCAGAATGTCCACATTTTTGCCTCATATTTCCGGTCCATTTTTTATAAAATTGCCATTTTCTGGCAAACTAGTGGCAAATCATTTAAGACTGAAGTTAGAAAATAATGGTAAATATTTGAGTTTCATGCTTCATACCTTTTAGAAAATTTATGCTAATGCAAAACCTGTTATTCTATCAACTTTCTAAGTTTGTAAGAGCAATATTTCAAAATTGTCCCCATTTTTGGGCCTTTGTCTCACTTTTAGTTATGGCTTTGTCCAGATTTCTTGATCTAAGAGGTTGAGAGGTATGATGTAGCCAAGCCAAGTATGGAAATAAGGTACATAAGGAAAGCTGGTGATGGAATGCAGAAGTCTAGGAAGTGCAGGAAAAAGTGGGAGATAGAAAAGACGGACCAGGATAGGAAGGAATGCTGGATGTCTAACAAAGAGGCTAAGAAAGGAGTGAAAATAGCAAAGAACAGGACATCACAGGCACTCTACCAACTTCTGGAAAGTGACTCAGTAGATGGCACAAAGAATCTCTATCAGATTGTAAGGCAGAGACAGAAAAATAAAGAAGACAGTCAGGCACCCTACAAAAGGGATGCCAGCAACAACCTGCTCACCTGTCCACAGGACATTAAAGGCAGTACTTCCAGCGGCTTTTGAATGAAGAAAACCCCACAGAAACTGTATTGCCTCAGACACTGCCCACAGTGAGAGAAGAGGAGGAGCGTTAGTTTACATAAGGGATAAGGGGGATTTTGGGTGTGTGCTGGCCAAAGCCCCCTACAGGAAGGATGCAAGGGAGCTTCTGCCATACAAACAATCCTGTACACAAGATTTATTAACTACTTGGTGGATGCAAAAGTGGTAGTTTTGTAGCTAAAAAGTTGTGATCTGCTGATCTTTCAAAGGCTGGGAATCGGGAATTCACTGGGAAGCATGTTTGCATATAGTGTGTCTGAATGTATAAAGAAAGAGAGAGCTGGAGCTAGACAGAGACATTTACACATATATTTTCTTCTGATTTCTATATGGCAGGGATACATGTAGGTGGTAACCAATCACATAAAAGAAGAGGATCAGAGGAACAGACCAAAAATATAAGACAAAAATCTAGAAGTTCGGCAAAATTCTGTATAGTTGAGAGGTATGCTGCATGGATAATGGCTCAGAAGTTATTTACAAAAAGTGAGAGTCAACAGGTGACCCAATACTGATTCTGCAATACTTCACAGAAAGAGGGGTCTTGAGAGGAAAGGAACAACATGAAGCAGACTATGCTTGAAAGAATGAAAACTATGATTAAGTTGGTGACTTTACCTACACCCATATTATGTCACATTGTTTTTATTTTTTTAATATTTTAATGAGACTAGCCATTTAGGGACCTGCAAAGTAAAAGATGTAAAGAAATCGAGCAATAACTGGAGACAACTGCCAAGAGTACAGTTTTAATGATAGGTATGATAAAAGCCTGTTTAATAACTTGAGGACAAAGAAAGATACAAGGGAATTATTAATATTATAGATAAGAGCATTGATTTACTAATTGTAAATGCCATGAGTGAGAGCAACACTGAATACAAAAATGCATTTAAACTGGGATTCATGAGATTAGGTAAATTCCTGTTGCTTGGAGGGGCAATGATATCAGAGTTCATTCTATTAAAGTATGAAGGTCCTGATAACATACTGAGTTATCTGATTATCAGGGCCACATATGGTGTATCTGAACTCCTACTTAACTTCTTTAATCTAAGCCTGTCTACCGGTTACATTCTTAAAGCTTGGAAAACAGTCACTGTAATATTCTTAAACAAGGGTGACCCAACCACAGATCCATACATCCATTGGTGTCACTGGCACTCATTTGGTCTATACTGCAATGTTGAATTTCACTAATCTGACATTTCTGTATACGTAATACGTTAATTCTAATCACACCAAAAAATGTCAACAACAAAAAGAAAACACTATTTTTGCAGAGAGGACAAGCCCCCTTCCCCCCTTGCTAATTAAATATACTAACTGTGAAATCACATAACAATGTGGAATAAAGAAAAAGCACAGTAATCTCACAAAAACAATCAAGCAACTAACCCAGTGTACTCACTGTATAGATTCACCCACCCACATTAATTTGCACACACACACACACACACACACACACACACACACACACACACACACACACACACACATATATATATTCACACCCATGCAGACATCACACACACTCACACACTTAGCTATTCAAGAAAACAGACACACAATCAACTACACATTCAGATGGTGAAATTTAACTTTAATCTACATACATTGATAAAACAAGTTAGAGATAATTCAGTACAAAGTTAAATTCGACCATCTGAATTCTGACAAAAGTCAATGCACTAGGTATATACACAGACACACACACACACACACACACACACACACACACGCACACACACACACACACACACACACACATATAACATGGAAAAATTAAGAACAACAGGGAGCCATTTGGAACTGTTAAAGGCCTTTGACATTATTCCCCATGGCAAGGTTACTGACAAACTTGTAAATGTGAATATAAATTCAGATTTTGTGTGATTGATAATTAACTAGTTCTCTGAAAGAAAAAAAAAAAAAAGACATCAAGAGGTGCCACTTCTAAAAATAATAATTTACCAGATGTGGACCACAGGTCTCAGTGTTCAGTCTTTTCCTGTTTGGCACCTGTTTCTCAAACATTCAAACCAACACTCCTAGCCAATAATCATCTCAGTTTGTGGGTGACTATAAATTTTGCGTTGTTACTTATTCCCCTACTTCATTCGACCATTGAGTCACAAGTGTATCAACACAGGTTACAGTAGGTTAACAACTGGTGCAGGGATAACAGTCGCAAACCAAAAGTGAAAACATTTAATATGGTTCATGTTGTTGTTGTTGTTGTTGTGTCTTTTGGCTTATCCCGGTTAGGGGTCGCCACAGCAGAACTCTGGTCCGCTAATGTTTGGTAGTGGATTTTTACGTGCCGAGTTACCAGCCCTGATGCACAACCTTCAACGAAGGCACGCCCATTCACGCATGCCTCCACATAGAAGACGCTCTAGCTGAGAATCGATCATGACAACGTCTTGCTGTGAGGAGACAACGCTACCGCAGCACCAAAATATTTCCACATCATACACACATCCAGTCAGATACTGTCATACGGGGTCAAGGCACTCTTGCTGATAATTTATCTTTTCATCATTATGTCTCAGCAGTAGTTCAGGAATCCTTCCATCTGGCTCAACTGATTTCCCAAGGCATCTCTTCTATTTCCAAAGAAGCCTAAATTCCTCCTTTACTCATCTTTCATCAGACCCATCATTAAATAGGAAACCTCTTTTGGCACGTATTTGTCAAATACATCAGTTCTCTTGAGAGACCTCAGAGTCCTAACTAAAAAGATCAAGTACTCAGTTTCTTACAGAGTCCTCCAAAGTGATCTATGTCTAACCTTTCTAAACATTAAAAACAACCTTCCTTGATGTCCTATTCTTTATAGAACAAATGATTTCTCAAATATCTTGCTAAGGGACAAACCTTCATCAACAGATAAATAAGACACACTGGTATGATAGATTCACGCCCCAGTGTATCCCTCATCTCTGCAACAAACATCCACTACATAGCAAGAAGAATAGGACTCTGCTCCCTTCTTGGATAGGCATAAATAATTGGATGAGTAGCCTTAATTTCTCCCTTGTTCTCTCCTGTTTTATCCCTTTAGAGGCTGGAGTGAACTTTTGAATATGGTCTATGGTCTTTGCTTGGTATGGCCTGGTGGATATTTGCCTAGCATTTACTTCTCAAATTATAAACCTATTAGTCTGTCGGTGTGTACATACTTCATGGTAAGTGAGATGTCTTGCTAGACCTACATTCTTAAAAAAGAGCATATAAAAACATTGAGGTAAGATCTGAAAGCTCCCTATGAAAACTATACTCTAACTAGTGCCAGAAAGAGTGAGGGTAGTTCAATTAAGAAACTTTTCAAAAATTAAAAGAAAAAAGGATCAGAAAAGACAAATACGAATTGCTTCATGGCATAATTATTGATGCAACAGACCACTGCATAGGCATATGAGTCATAACATATTGTTTCAGCAAATCCTGAGAATAATACTGGTGTAAATGGGTTAGTAGCTAAATACGATCTAGACAAAATACCGAAGAAAGAGTGCAGTGCATACAAGCTGGCTTGGAGTAACTATCAAAGGCATAGTATCATAAGAGTTCAAACTCAAGCACTGAGTGCCAGCTAATGCAAAGGTATGTATTGCCAGCTAATGCAAAGGTATGTATGTATGATATATATATATATATATATATATATATATATATATATATATATATATATATGTGTGTGTGTGTGTGTGTGTGTGTGTGTGTGTGTGTGTGTGTGTGTGTGTGTGTGTGTGTGTGTGTGTGTGTGTGTGTATTTAACATTTGTTAAGTGAGAAGGTGGCCTGGTTCATTCATCCTTTTTTAGAAATTCCCCAAGCCACAAAGGCAAGGGAAATACAATATATATGCATGTGTACATGTACAATGTTGTGTTCAGTCAACCAGCATGTGTTTAGAAGGTTGGAGGAAACATGTTCACACATGGGAACAGCATGCAAATTCCACACATGCATTAACCAGCTCAGACCCTAGAATTGCAGTGCAGAAATCTTAACACTAAGCCAACATGATGCTCTAGCAATAGCAGAAGGTAGCACTTAAGGAAAGGATACATGAAGAGGCAGCAGCCGTTAATACATTCATGGCAAGAAGGCATGCAAAATCATGTTGGAATGTTATACAGTGGTAAATATAAAATGTAATCCCCTATCAGAACATCAGTACTAGTTTAATGTGTGTAAGCAGTCACAACTAGAAGACAAAACCAGATAACCATTAGAAAAAAAGAAACACATTTTCATAGGAAAATGCTTATCAGTGAAGCAGAAACATCTGCAGTACTAAGTAAATGGCAGAAATAATCTTGTAGCAACCCAGATGTGAACTGAACAGTCAGTGTAGGAAAAAAGAATGAAGGGCACCAGGAATCTTGAAGGGCGGGATACAAATAGCTACCACCATGGAAGAGAGCGACTCCCAGCTGGGACAAGCTTGTACTAGGAGACAGACAAAGAGACACAGAAAGAGACACAGGCAGACAGACAGGCAGACAGATGGCGATCTTCAAAATGTCTGAAAAGATCTGTGCTAATCAAAGATCGTAAGCAGGGAACCTCCTAGCAATTACTTTTACATAATTGCAGATTAAGCCTGAGCCATTAGAATTAAGAATTTTATTGTACTTTGTGACGCTGTTTCTAGTATATATGATGATAAAGTTTAATTGAATTAGAAGGCTAGCTGTGAGAGATAAACAGAAAATGTCAGTGGATTCCAGGCACATTAAGAAGGAAGCAGAGGCCGGAGGCTTCTTTTACCTAATGGTGCTTTGGTGACAAACAGCTGGCAATGCAGACAAAGTTATGTAGCAGAAGTGAAGCAAACAATATTGTACATAAGTGCATATGTAATAAATGTCTCCCACAGTATCCTGGCTGTGGGACTGAGAAAAACTGTAGGATATCAGATTTCTCACTAAAAGTGCCCACCATAAAAACAAATGTGCTGATATTTTACACACACGCATGTGCATACACACACACACACACACACACACAAGCACGCACATACACACACACACATATGCGCATGCACACGTACTTACACACACAAGATGTATGCTCCTTTCCGGACACATTCTCCACCAACAGGCAAATTATTTCCTGTATGACATGACTTATGCGATTCGGACCATAAACACTCTCTCACCTGCATATACCCCTCTCCTGGACTGACCATGGCAGACACATAAAAGATATATTTAAAGATATATTATTTCTGAGAAAAAAGTTACTTGGTATGTAGAATGAAGATAGGGAAAAATGGAATAGTCAAAGAAAATACTGATCAAAGTCAGCATGTTCCTGAAAGGTTTAGAGAACAAAAGTGTAACGTGCAGTTTTATTCTTTAGTTCTATAATAATGCCAGAGGTAGAATTTTCACCTGTTCTTGTGAATATCTTTACATTTTTTGCTGAGGGCTTGGGCCAAGAAAAATTGCATGAGAATAATGAGTGCTACAACATATGTCCCCGAGTCATCTTTATTTATTCATGCATTCATCAATATTTCTGGGTATTCCAATTACTGGAGCAAAAGTAAAGGATAGAAAATTGTAACTTAAATATTTAGAACTAAAATACTGGTTTCCTTGTATAGTTCTTAACTGTAGCTACCTGCTTCAGCAATGAAATTTAAGAAGAGCTGACCCATGCTTTTTCTGCATATTTCTGTTTCAGTGAACACACTTGAGAAGGAGATTGTCTTTTTTCATAAGACTAAAAGGTTTTTGCAGTAGTTAAAGAAGTAGAAAAAAGTACAGAAACTCTGGCATTAACAACTATAAAATGCCTAATAAAAAGCATCTGTCTGAAGAATTGCTGCATTAAAACATGGCTTTTGTTTAGAGATACTCAAGTTTTATAGGAAAACGGTATAAATGCAAAGGCTGTTTTGCAATTAGTGTCTAATTTAAAGCTGCAGTAAATGTTGCTTACATGATGCAAAGACTTTTGGAACAGCATGAAAGGATAGCAGATATACTATGGTGATTGATTTCATAGCTACCAGTGAAAACAGTTCATTTGGGCAGTAAATAGAAGGCAAATGTTTTTAGGAAAATATATATTTTTCGTAAGTGATTTTTCATACATTTTATGCAATATTTTTAAACAAGAATGGGATTCTGACAGATTTCCTACTTAGCTGTTGCTGGAACTAGATGAATTTATATGAATGAACTGGTACAGTCAATATTCTACATTCTGTATTGGATAGCAGTAGATGATCTGGTTACTTATGTAAGGGAGAAGTTGCCTATCTGTATTACCTAATACTGGTATTTAAATAATTCCCTCACTATGGAAGGCAGCAAAATCAAATCTTTTCTTTCTCACAGGAAAGTTTGCCTCCAAATAATTTTAAAAAGTTAACATAGTAGACAGTCACATATTTTGCCCCTGTCAAAGAGCAAGTACCTATTCATGCCTTACACCTCCTTAATCACCCTTCTTCACCCATTTTCTTACTCCTATCAATTTCTCTCCCCTGGCTTTCTTTCTAAATATACCATATATGATATACTCACTTTTTGCCTCACTTCATATTGCAATTTCTGTTTGAATTATGCTAACTTATCTTTAATTTCTCTGCAAACTGCTTAAAGTTCTCTAAATATTAACTTGTATATATTCTTAACTAGCCTTTTCACATTATGTCTAATTTGGTATAATTATTTAAACTATAGATCTTGTTTTGTGTTATTTTTGAAGACTGCAAAATTATAGTTCTTAAAATGTTTTGTAATACTTTGGAACTTTTTCCCCAGGCCTCTGCTAAAAATGGGCTCCTACCCACCCAGACTTTCCCAGTGATCAAATGCCAATAATTAAATAAACAAATAATGAGAGACATTATAATTACACATGTATCATTCTTCACTAAATGTATATTAATACAATCTTTATTTTTCATCAAATTCTTAGGTGAATAATAGCAGTATCAGAAAATAGCTCCTGAGTTTTGAGCCTTTGTTCTGGGTTACTTTTGGTGGTGTCCATGATTCTTCAGATAAGTGGCTGAGAGGTATTTCAAGAAGAGAAGACAGAAATACAAGAGCAGCAGTCTGTAGCTAAACGTTCCCAGTAGTCATAGAGAGAGAGAGAATAGGAGGAACGCAACCATACATAAAAAGTGAAGGCATCCATTGAAGGGTGCTAGATACTAGTCCTTTTACTGAAAAGGGAGTCGTGGAGACATTAATAAATCTAATATTGACTAAGGCAAACAGACTATATAAATTACAACAAAATAAGTTAATGCAGCTAGGAAAGGTGATAGCTCTACCTGTAACACAATGTGTGGTTATTAAATAATGAATGCAGCACCACAGAAGACTGCATGAGGGCAACACAGTTTTACATTTGAGCTCTGCTTAACCTCAGTGATGGAAAAATCACTTGATATACAATGGATATAAAAAGTTTACACCCCCCTGTTAAAATGCCAGATTTTGTGATATAAAAAAATGAGACCACAATAAATCATTTCAAATCTTTTCCCACCTTAAATGTGACCTATAACCTGTACAATTTAATTGAAAAACAAATCTGTTAGGGGAAAAATATAAAAAAATAAAAACCGTACAATAAGATGGTTGCATAAGTGTGCACACCCTTAAACTAATACTTTGTTGAAGCACCTTTTGATTTAATTACAACATTCAGTCTTCTTGGGTAGGAGTCTATCAACATGGCATATCTTGACTTGGCAATATTTGCCCACTCTTCCTTGCAAAAGCACTCCAAATGTGTCAGATTGTGAGGGCATCTCTTGTGCACAGCCCTCTTCAGGTCACCACACAGATTTTCTATTTGATTTAGGTCTGGACTCTGGCTGGGCCATTCCAAAACTTTAATTTTATTCTTCTGGTGAAGCTATTCGTTTGTTAATTTGGATGTATGCTTGGGGTCATTGTCTTGTTAAAAGGTGAAATTCCTCTTCATCTTCAGCTTCCTAGCAGACACCTGAAGGTTTTGGGACAAAAGTGACTGGTATTTGGAACTGTTCATAATTCCCTCCACCTTGACTAAAGCCCCAGTTCTAGCTGAAGAAAAGCAATCCCAAAGCATGTACTGCCACCACCGTGCTTCACTGTGGGGATGTGATTCTTTTGGTGATGCAAAGTTTTGTTTTTGCGCCAAATGTACCTTTTGCAATTGTGGCCAAAAAGTTCATCCTTGGTCTCATCAGACCATAACACATTTTTCCACATGCTTTTTTGAGACTTGATGTATTGTTTTGCAAATTTTAGCTGGGCCTGGATGTTTTTTGGTGTAAGAAAAGGCTCCTGTCTTGCAACCCTATCCCATAGTCCAAACATATGGAGAATACAGGAGATTGTTGTCACATGTAGTACACAACCAGTACTTACCGGAAATTCCTGCTGCTCCTTCAGTGTTGCTGTAGGTCTCTTGGCAGCCTCCCTGACCAGTTTTTGTCTTGTCTTTTTATCAGTTTTGGAGGGATGTCCAGTTCTTTGCAAATTACTACTGTCCCCTATTTTCCTCACTTTTTGATGACTGTGGTCACTGTTCCATGCTATATCCAATGCTGTGGAAATTGTTTGGCACCCTTCTCCTGACTGATACCTTTCAACAATGATACCCTTTGATGGTTTGTAAGCTCTATGCAAACCATGATTTTGCTGTAGCAGGCAACTGAGTAAATGTCGGAAAAATCCTACTAGGACAGCTGAACTTTATCTGGGGTTAATCAGAATATCTTTAATTGATGGTAGGCGTGTACCCAAGAAGACTGAATGTTGTAATTAAATCAAAAGGTGCTTCAATGAAGTATTAGTTTAAGGGTGTGCACATACAACAAAGGATTAGTTTAAGGGTGTGTACACTTATGCAACCAGCGTATTGTATGTTTTTTATTTTTTTATATTTTTCCTCTAACAGAATTGTTTGTTTTTTAATTGAATTGTGCAGGTTATAGGTCACATTAAAGGTGAGAAAAGTTTTGAAATGATTTATTGTGGTCTCATTTTTATATCACAAAAACCTGGCAGGAAAATAACTTTCTTGGGTGGCGTAAGCCAAGGAACCTTGTTGGCTAGGCTTACATAGTCCCTTGGGCCGATAGCCTAGTACCTACCTATGAACTTATGAACCTATTTTAACAGGGGTGTGTAAACTTTTTATATCCACTGTACTTGTCAAAGTTCAGCTCCTAAGTAAATGAGAAAAGATGACAACATTGAGAATTTCTGAAGCCTTTATAAAATACAGACTGGGATTCACAGACAAACAGTGTTGCAAATGAAGTGGGGAATTCTAAGACAATGCATAATGCATGTCTTCTTAACTGTGAATTGTCACATGCAGTGAACTCTTAAATATTAGCTCTGCACAAACATGCATCTCTCGTCTCTGAATCCTATCCATAATTTTTACAAGTCCCTGATTTTCCTCATAAGGGATTGTTGCACCTTTCAAGATGCATCAGGTAGCTTGTGCAAAGGCTATTAAATGCAGCATTGTATTCACTATTGGTCCGGTCAATGAGGCATAAAGTGAGTCAGACAACTTCATGAAGTGACTTTAGTGGTCTATTAGAATTATAAGGGCTAAAATATGCTTTCCTGACATTGATAGATATGTAGAGTTCATACTTTAATTTTTACCACTTTGTCAATATCATTAATGATCATGTCATTTTTCTGCTCTAGCCATTTATTCTATAATTAGAATTTACATTTACTTTTTGACAAATCTCACGATACCAAATTTAGTGACATTAACTCTTTGAGTCCTGAGTAACAGGAGGCTAATTAATCCTTTTGTTTACTGAAATTCTTGATGTTTGGAAAGCACTTGGTTTCTAGAAGTTTTTCACAAAATACATGTATCGAAAACATACCGCATATGATTTGAAATATCCCCAAAATGATGCAAGCTACACAAAAGAAATGTAAAACAGTGACATCCTTCTTCCAATAATAGCCTATTTGCTGGTTTTAGATCAGTCTTGCAATGCTGATTTTATTTTACAGATTTATGACAGGAAAATGGAATTCTTGAAAAAAAGGTACTAGCATTATGACTATATAAAGACTGGTATCTCTGCAAGTGTTTATGAATGACCCTACCCAAAGTATCAATTGGAAATTTGTTCTTCTCCTTGAGGGCTTTCTAATGATATACTACAAAGACCAGGTAGTACACTGCTGTTCCAAAATTTCATTTAAAATATGCATTTTATGTTATGTTTTATGCTTTCACAATATTTCAAAACAGAATTAGTCTACAAAACCAAGTATGTTAAATGACATGTACCAGTGGCAGAGCTGTCTGCCCTAATTTTGTGTATAACAGGGTAGCATTTATTTGCTTGTAGGTCAACATTGCTTTTAAGTTATTTGTGTGTCTACAAAATTATTGATAATGTTCACAACTGATTTACTAAACAAATACTTACATATTTAGATGTATTTGTGTTACCCATAACATTTTATATACACATTTGACTATCACCAATGGCTTGTATTTGCACTACCACCTGCTCTCTGGCAGTTAGAGTAGATTATTAAAGTTATGAGCTGTTTGTGATCTGCCTGCTGTAGTCCAGGTTTGAGATCCTTTGTCTACTGTGTAACTCAGAAAAAAACATTCAACCAGAATATGCTCTCAGACCTTCACTACAAATGGACCTCAGCTCAGATGAGCAGGCCAGCCAAATAACAAAAAAAAAATGACAGCATCACATTTCATTTTTACATTATTAACATAAATATTGAACATTTTCTTATTTTGAATTACTTCTTGCAAAAGTGCTTAGTTCAAAGCCTGTACATTCCATATTGACTGTTACACTGTGCTTGCTTTACAAATTACATCAGTTTATAGATGATGAGTTACTTCCTAATGCATGGTCCACCATTCAAGAGATATTAGTCACAATATTAGAATACTGGCAGTGTTAATAACTTGTAGTTCAATTAAATGGTTATATTTGTAGTTGCACTTGTCTTGCCCAGTGTGCTTAATGTAATTTTCTTAACATCTGCTGCTTCCATATATTCCCCAGTATGAAAATACTCTATTTTTGTACTATTAAGAAAGAAAACTTAGATTACAACTAACTCTCACACACCACAGTAATAATTGTTCTTCTCTCACCCTATCCACACTCCAATCATGACTACACACAATGAAATGCCTTCACTCCCAAAAATCACTACCAACTACATTTCCAACAAGTCCAATAGCCACTGTATGGCTATGTATAGCTTGATATATTTGGAATGTATAATGTAATGTCCTACCCAATGATGTTCTAACTTACTTTGAGTGTGTGCAGTATGCTGTCATTTAATTGGAATGTTAGTTTTACCTGTAAGGAAAGTTAATTCAAAATCTGAAAGATGTTGTGAATGTATGTTCTTTGAGCTTTTCTCTCTGGGCCTCAGCTGAAAATAGACCTGTGTCCAGTTGGACTTTCCCGGTTATCAAATGTAAAATAAAATAAAAAAATATAGCTAACATTTCCAGATTTTCACAGCATGTCTGCAAACATTATTTAATAATTCGGTGAATGCATATAACTGTACTGCAGTATGAGTGTGTATGCATTACACATCAGGCTATCTTTCAGAGGTCATTTTCCTTCCTAATGCACAATGTGCTGTCCCAGAAACATTAGTATTAGTATTAGAATACTTTTAATATTCATAATTAATGGATATCTTCATGTTAATTGCCACGTTTTAACATTATTTTACATACACCCACTGTTTGTGTATTCTCCCTGAACATGACAGTATGTCACTCCATTGTTGCTTTATTAATGTAATATGGAAACATTTCATATTTCAGACCTTTTTTCTAAATAGTCTTCAGTAACTTAAGCCCTGGATCACTTTGAATGATCTAGCATTCATGAGGTATTATCCTGAATATTAGAGTATTGTCAATATTAATAACTTGAACTTCAAACAAATAGTTATATCCCTGGATGTGTTCCTATTATCCAAGTGTGTTTAATTCCATTTTAATGCCCAGTGCTTGTTTAAGCCACCTAACATGACAGTATCACACTAAATTTTGTATTATTAGCAGAAATATATTTAATATATCCAAAAGTTACACAACTTTCAACTAATCACTTTCAATAATTCAATCCCTGTACCTTGAAAGAAGAAAATGATTTGAGTATGCACCATAACAAATCATGCCATCGTCAGAGTCTTCTTTGTTCCCTAATAAGCATTGCAACATTCATACAATGGTAGCCATAATAGTGGAATACTGCTAATATTAATAACATTTACTTTAAACAAATGCTTGTTTCTTTGAATGCCTTCTTGTAAACAACCATGTTTTACTAAAAACACCCACTGCTTGCATATCTTCTCTCCAACACGCTCTGCTTTTGCATTGTTAACATATATTTGGAAAACATTCTATATTTGTCATAACATTTAGCAAACAATATTCAGTAACTCAAGTTGTGTACATCCCATGGTGTCAGTTTTACTACACTTCATAACATATCAGGCCAGCATGCAGGTGCCACACTGCTTCCTAATGCACATTTTTCTATTCAGTAGATATTAGTCTCAATATAATAATCATGTTAACATTAATAACTTGTACTTCAAACAAATGGCTACAACATTTGATGTGTTTGTGATATGTCATTTGTTATAACAATGACTGCTTGAATAAGGCACCAGAGATGACAGCATCATGCTCCATTTTTGCATTATCAATAGAAACATAACTATGTCTGATTTTACAGAAATTACTGGCAAATACATTTTGATCACACACACACACAGTAGAACCCGTGTAAGTTGACCACCCAAGGAATTATAACAAACTGGTTAACATACAGAGATGGTCAACATAAGGACCTAGGCCTACTGTACTGATACGCACATGTACTTTACTTTCTTGTACAGCTTTATTAGGAACATCATATGAAATCATACATAATCAAAACACAGATTTTACAGAAATTACTGGCAAATGCATTTTGATCATTCAATGCATGTACATTCACAGGACGAAGGCTTGAATGTGCAAGCATACCAGATTATGTCATCTTGCAGGAAACAATCCTTTTCCTTAATGCACATCCTACTGTTTCTGTGATATTAACATTAATAGTTGAATGTTGCTAATATTCATAAGTTCTGCCTTGGTTATACATCTTGAGTTTGCATTTCCTTCACTGTAATGTATATATATATATATATATATATATATATATATATATATATGGTTTACTATTTACTATTGAAATGTCGAACGGCACTACATCGACTGTACTATAGTCGAACACGGAAGTTCGAAAATAGTAATGTCGACGACAAAAAAAACAATCTAGGACTGTGTTTTAACATGGGTCGAGGTAGGGGAGATCTTTGTAGTTCTGAATAATACTGAACACCTACCTCGACCCATGTTAAAACCATTCCTAGATTGTTTTTTTGACGTCGACATTACTATTTTCGAACTTCCGTGTTCGACTATAGTACAGTCGATGTAGTGCCATTCGACATTTCAATAGTAAACCTATAGATATATATATATATATATATATATATATATATATATATATATATATATATATATTACATATATACACACACATACAGACACACACACACACACACACACACACACACACACACACACACACACACACACACACAGTAGAACCTGTGTAAGTTGACCACCCAAGGAACTATAACAAACTGGTCAACATACAGAGATGGTCAACATAAGGACCTAGGCCTACTGTACTGATAAGTACATGTACTTTACTTTCTTGTACAGCTTTATTAGAGAATATCATATGAAATCATACATAATGAAAACACAGTAAATGCATACATACAGTATCATACAAAATCAATACATCTACTGTTTTCCCATGGTTTAATCATTCTTTCAGAAAAAAAGAGTCAGTCTTGGTCTGTTTCATATTCTTATTACAAAGATAAGTAGAGAAAGCACTCTCAAAACTGGTTACACCACTCAGCATACCTGGGAATGTTTCCACAGCAAATGACTTCAACTGCATTATCAGATGCCTGACATCCTCTTCTTTTGGAGTCTCTGTAATTTCTGTGTCATCCTCACTTACTTCTTCCACTTCATCAGCTGCTTCATGCACTTTTATGCTAGTCTGTACTTTGGTCAATATCGCTTGGAAAATTGCTTTTGGGTCAGGTTCATTAAAGGTTGCCACCTCATCATCCATTGCAACAAAACCATCAAAATCTACTCCTTCAAATTCTGCCATGGCAGATGGATTGTCTGATGGGGCCAGAACATCATGCTCTTGGGTTGTGACAAATCCCACTTTCTTGAAACATTTCTGTATCATTTCTGGCTGAACTTTATTCCAAGATGAAATTTCTTCCACAGGCAGACCACAGGTTTGTGTTTTAGTAATGACCCATGGCAGGAGTTGGGTTCAGTCATGTATTTTAAATGTTTTGATGATGTCTTGGTCAAGAGGTTGGATTTTTGGTCATGTTTGGAGACAGAAATTTCAGTGTCACGTTTGTGAAATGATTCACTTGCGGGTTGCCAGGACAGCTGCCTACTGTCAGAAAAATAGACCATTTCTTCTTCTTCATTTCTCAGTCAATACCCCTTACCCTGTCCTCACACAGAGCACCAGTCATCCATGCACATTAGTTTGATCTCCAAGTGATGGGGAGGTCTTCGGAATTCAGGTTCTTGAATGCACATGACTTTGCCAATTTACCAGTCACCAAGGACTTTAGTTTCTCTCAGACTGAGCTAGCACAAAGCAGAACTGTGAAATGTTCTTTGGAAAGTTTTCTGCTCTTAAACTTGTCACCCTGAAAGAGAGTCCGCAGTCATCAGCGTTAAAGGTGTTTTCATCTTTGAAGCCTCTGGCTAAGTATGGGAACTTTTTGATGAACTCTTCCACAACTTCTACTGGAACTTCATTGGATTCACCGCACAAGACTTTATGGGAGAACTTGTGTTGCAATTTAAATTTCTTGACCCAACCACTTGATGCTTGGAAATCTGCCACCCCAAATTCCTGTGCAAATTTTTTAGCAACTTCTTGGATCATTGGCCCAGAGATTCTGTTGTTAACTGCCTTCATTTGTTTGAACCAGCTTACTGTGGCTTTATTGACTTCACTGAGGGAATATCTCCTCCTTTTCCACTGTAGGTCTGCTCTTTCCTTACCATATCTCTCCAAGTACTCATGTTTATGTTTTTGGATGTTGCTAACTGTGGTCTTGCTAACACCAAAATGCTCCACCTTCTTTCTTTGGCTGCTGATTGCCAGATAATGTAGACAATCAGCCTTTTCCTTCAGTTTCAGCTCTTTGAGTTTTTCCTTTAGACCATCATGTCTTGATTAACTGTAAAAATTTTCAGTAATTGTAGGATGCACTTAAAATTCAGACCAGTCCTTCACGTTAAAAAAAAATCTTCAGCAACACATGATAAAATATAGGATGTTAGACCGAATCCAGCACATGTCAATAATAAAACATGAAAAAAGAACTTATACTAAAGAAAAAATAATACAACTAAGGGGTAAAGCCCACACCTTCTACCCCTTGGGGTAGAGTGGACTCAACTGGTCAAGTTTTAGCGAGTAAATTAATATTTTATGTCACAGTACAAGTGGTCAAAATACAACTTACAGAGGTGGTCAATATAGAGATGTCGGTCTTCCATTGAGTACATGTGGTGCATGTCTGGTCTATGAAAATTAGGTCAACTTAAGGAGGTGGTCACTGTAAGGAGGTGGTCAACTATGGAGGTTCTACTGTATATGTAAATATATATATATATATATATATATATATATATATATATATATATACACACACACACACACACACACACACACACACACACACACACACACACACACACACACACACACTGCAAGAAAAACTCAGCCAAGCTAGAGTTTTCATTGTGTGATATCCTAAACCTCCTTTAGTGGAGGTCAATGATGTATATGCAAATGACCACTTAATGACATTGTGTTTTTTTCTTCTTCTGTCTTTATGGTTACAGTCAAGCCAATAAAGCCAAACCCCACTAGCTGTGGAAATGCATGTTTTGGCCTTGTCAGTCGCAAGTACTCTCTGACTGTTAGCAAGGAATCTACAGCCTTCTTAGATTCCTCAAGACTGGAGACATGCACTTATTAAACCTGTCTTTAAGGGAAAGGGGAGTAGGACAAACCCAGAGTCATACAGACCCTTAAGTCTACTTTCATTTGTGGAAGAGGGGGTAATATTTGATAAGTTATTGTCAGAACTGGAAAGGTTGGGACTTGAAACCAGATATCAGCATGCATATGTTGAAAATAGATCTATTACCACCTGTAACATGATGTTCTATAACAATATAATAACAGCTATGAATGAAAAATTGTGGTATGACATAATTTATATACATTTAACTTCAGCATTTGACAGGGTCACATTGATCAATAAATTAGAAGAACTAGGTACTGATGTACTCTTGATAAGATGGACAGCTGCATGGCTTACAAATAGGACATGGTGAATATCATACAGCAATTAGGCAGGTAAAATTCTTGGTTACAGTCAGAGTGTCCCACAGGCCTCTGTCCTAGTTCCATAGTTGTTTAGATTGTATCATTCAGACCTGTCGTTTTCATCTGAGGTGTTCTTCAGTCTGTATGTAGATTACTTGAAATTGGGTAAACTGAATACATGTGACAGGAGACAGGACATGTCTGCATGAGAACTTGACTAAATTGATCATTTGGGCACAGGAAAATAATATGTTGATAAATATATCAAAAACTAAGCATGTAAAATTTGGGAGACATGAATTGAAAGGTGAATATTTAATATAGCACACATTGATTGAAACTGTAGATTCATTTAAGGATCAATGTATATGGGGAGATCCAGCACTGAGTTTTTCTAATCATATCAACCAATTGGTTAAGGATAGTTATGTAACTATAGGTTGTATAAAAATATTTATAAGGTCCAGGAAATCAGAAATGATAAAGTCATTGTTTGTTAGTTACATTAGACCCAAGGATATGTAAACCCTGTAAGAAAACAAGCATGAGTAAACTGGAAAGAGTACAGTGGAAATATACCAAGGGCATCCACAGATGTAAAAAAATAAATTCTTACAAAAGATTAAAACATCTGAACTTGTACAGTGTCTCATATAGATATTTAAGAAGAGAATTTATTCAAGTATATGGGGCATTTAGAGACAACTACCTCTGAGAATGTTTAGGATTATCAAAAAGTAATAGAATATCATCATACAACCTATGCAGAAGACTCTATAGGAATGAGAAGTGTACTAATTGTTTCTCTGAGAGGGAAGCTGTTGCATAGAACAGACTTCCAAATAACATTAAAGCAAGCACTAGTTTACATATTTTGAAGAACATCCTTGACACTTATGGGAGCAACTGTTTTTGTATATTAGCAAGATGGAAGGGCATTAATGCCTGTGCTTGAAATATTTGTATGTATGTACGTATGTATGTATGTACGTATGTATGTATGTAACTAAACCCAATATGCTCTCTGAAAATGTGTTAGTACTTGACCTAATCCTGCATTCATCATAGGTGTCTTCATGTCTCTGTACTTCCCAGCAACATCAGTGTCCACTGCCGTGTCCTTCAAGATATAGAAAACTACATCAAATTATCATAGGGAAGGTAATATCAGAATCTAAACAAAACTCACTTAATATGCTCTTACAAAACACTCATTGGTCGTTAATCTATAATCAAACAAATGCTATCATTGTTCAAACTGACTTCATTAATACATAGTCACAAATGCAGGAAGCCCTCTTTCCACTTAACATGACGTACACTAAAAGTTCAGTCCTGCCCTGGTAACAGATGACACCATAATTCTTATGAAACTGAGAGACAGGGCACAGACACAATGGGAACAAAACCACAATGAAACCTTGCACCTAATTTTCTTTGAACTTGAAAAAAAAAGGCAGAATTGCAACTAATTCTGCTAAAGCAACTTGCATATAGGATCATAGGATCATAAGAAGTTACTACGCTATTAGCCCTGAGGCCCTTATAACCTTAGCCAAGAGTTTAGCCTATGTTTAGACAAGTCAACATGAAAAAGACAAGAGGCTGTCTCATCTTCTAAATACTTCTGGAAAAAATAAAACAACACACGGCCCTCAGGTCAGCCTTCGAGGACAAAAAAATTACTACAGAAATTTAGACTAGAAACAATTACATCTTGGGACAACTCATTTGCTTCACAAATCCCTCTCCAGCAAACATTTAAGGATGACCCCCAAGCTCTATCCTCCAGCTGAGTACTTCCCTACTTTCTACCTTAAAAAGCTTACTGTCAAAGAAACTATCTCATCCTTTAAAACTAAATACTGCTACAGTACCAACACACAAAAGCTACAAATACTGTAAAACAAAATCTGTCCTTTTGCACTTTTAGACAACAAGCAGACTCATTTCTGTGATCTCTTAAAGAGATTTCCTTAGGCTACTGATCACTACGTGAGCTATTCTGCTACTCAGTAGTCAAGTGCTCAAAATTATCATGCTCGGTCAATACCCCCACTAAAGTCATCTTTACAAATAAGAGAACCATCCAACTACTCTTTGAGATGAAGTCAGGGTGATCGCATTACTTAGATGAGGCCACATTTTGGCACTATCATAGAAGAAAGGCCTTCACTAAACTCGGGCCAACAACATGGAATCAATTGCCTAGAACTGTTCTCATGTAACACTGAATTGCTTCAAGACTGAAGGAACATCTATTAGAAGATACCCCCTCTAACTGCTTTGGTGATTATAAGTTGCCATGGGCTTTTAGACTTACTGTAACTGGAATATTTACAAGTACTACATATAGGTATCACTCTGATACGATAACTTTACTCAGTATATACTGTAAATATTGTGTATATTTCCACATTTCTTTGAAATATTGTGAATTTTGTTGTTTCTTGGTTCTTTTCTATGTCTTTACTTTAGATATGGATTTTGTTATCATATCATGCTTGACATATTTTCATTTTTATTTATCATTCTTTATTGTGCGATGTACCTGGCTCCTCTGGAGCACAGATCATGGCTGAAACAGGCAATGGACAAGCTCACTTACTCATTTACTGAATTTCAAATAAATATATAATTAAATAACAGAATCACTATTTAAATACTAAATATAATATCACAAATGTTATTCATTGCCTTCTCATAGAAAATATAGGTCACCTATAAAATGGCCATAATATGTTTCACACACACATGGCCCAGTCCAAACTTCTTATATATTTACTCTACCAAAAGGCCGTTAATATATTTGCAAAAGTGGGGCCCATAAGGTCTGTCATTGTTACTAGCTGCCTATATACCTTGAAATCAAAAATAAAAATATTTCAATAATTAATTCCAGAATACAATTCAATAGTAATAATAACTTTTCGTTTAAATATGCAAAAACAGTTGTTTGCTTTTTTTTTTTTAACTTAAATACTTTTTTTACCTGCCAAAAATTATCCTTTCCCCTCATTGCTTGGAATGCTGGTGTACAGGGATACTATATCTAGACTAATCAATAATGTATTTTGTGTATCTGGTGTCTGTGACAGCTTCCTTTAATGAAATTTCTAGGGTTCTTAGTCAAATAAGCAATTTTAGTTACTACTGGTTTCAGAAAATGTCCCTCACATTAAAACCTCATGCTCCTACCATAAATAAAGTATATAAGAAAAGAAAGAAACTCTTTAAATTATTTTGCAGATCCACAACCCATCTTCTCAAGGATAATATCCAAAGCATTACAAAAAATTATGAAGAATACTATCAGGTCCATTAAAGGAGTCCATGAACTTGGGCTGGCCTCTAAATCCATGATGATTGTAAATCTTTCTTAGTTATGTTACAAAACTAAAAAAAAAAAGTATTGAACATTATTCAAGCTTCTTCATAATGGGGTCTACTCTTCTGTCCCAGCTGACATTGTGAACAAATTTAGTACTTCTATTCAAAGCCCTGAAATATTTGAATCTCCTTGTTCCCCTAGTTATCGCTAAACATAGTTTACTGAAAATGCTAGCCAAGGCAAGGACCTGACAATATAGCTGGTTGTTCAGTTGATAGTTCTAAACATGCCCTTGAAAGCACTCTCTTCAAACTATTTAACTTAAGTATAGCTGCTGGTTTTGTCCCTGATGAGTGATGCTCCTTAAGATAGCCTTACATTCATCTTGGTAATTACAAAGCTATTAGCCATACAAACCTCATCTGCAAAGCCACGGAATGCATTCTTAATGACCTCATAAACTGTGATATCAAGAATCTTGCCAGACTTTACCACCAACAATTTGTTTCTGCCTGTTTAGCCTGTCTGCTTATTTGGTAAATTTCTTTGAAAGGATTACACAAGCTGTAGATGATGGCCATGCAGTGCAATCAGAACATCATGACCTGGTTATGGCCTTTAACACCATTTTACTTGGTGTCATCATACAAAAGTTAA
Organism: Protopterus annectens; assembly: GCF_019279795.1. Lineage (NCBI taxonomy): Eukaryota > Metazoa > Chordata > Ceratodontiformes > Protopteridae > Protopterus > Protopterus annectens. The sequence continues at coordinate 381,676,351 of NC_056732.1, read as the reverse complement.
ATACTTTAAAAATCAACCAATATGTAGTAACATGGATAGCAAACTGGCTGAAAGAAAGAGCCCAAACAGAGTGAGTTGTAGGTCCCTCATCAGAAAGTATGACAGTGATGAGTGGTATCCCTCACTGCTCGATGCAAGGAACTCTCTTTTAGGTATTTACTTCTCAGATCTCCAAGCAGAGAGTCAAGATATGTGGATAACAAAATTTGCAGATGATTGTAAAAGTACAGTTGCGTACACTTACCATAAATATAGATGTTCGAGTGTATTCACTGTTGCAGTCATTACATTTAGGTAATCTGCTGGCAGGTTGCCCTCAGTCAGCCTGATTAACAATGTCTTGGGTCCTGCATCGTTTACTGTCCCTTCTTCCATGACGTCAGGTCGTCAGGGGTATAAAACATGCAGCCGATGCCATTACATCAGTTTTTCTTGCCCCAGATGTCAGGTGCCCCCCAAATGGGGAACAAAATATATATATATATATATATATATATATATATATATATATATATATATACATATATATATATATCTATATATAAAATTAAAAACACAAACATATACCTCCAAACAAAAGCAAATACACCAAAAAGGCTTTTAAGCATAGTAAAAGAAAGTAGAGGTATAGTAAGAGAAAAACAGGGTTGCTGGAGGGAGGGTAACCAGGACTGCAACAGTGAATACACTTGAACATCTACATTTATGGTAAGTGTACACAACTGTACTATGTTCATCGTGTTTCACTGTTGCAGTCATTACATTTGGGTAGATTCCCAAAGCTATGGTTGTGAGGATGGATTTATACAGCATTGGGACCTGCTATAAGGCCCTGCAAAACAGCAGTGGCAAAGCCAGCTCTGGATTTAGAGAAAATTTGTAAGTGATAATGCTTGGTGAAAGTATGAACTGAACTCCAGGTAGCAGCTTCTAGAATATCCCTGGTAGGAACACCTCTGAGAAAGGCTGTTGAAGTAGATGCAGCCCTGGTGGAATGAGATCTGATCCCCTGGGGGATAGGTTTTCCATGGTGCTTATAACATAAATAAATACAATGGCTTATCCATTTAGAAATGGTTTGCTTTGAAATAGCCTTCCCCTCTGCCCCTGCAGCAAATGCTACCAGCAGTTGTTCAGATTTTCTTCAAGATTTAGTCCTGTCCAAGTAGAATCTAAGTTGTCTGTGTACATCCAATGAATACAGAATCCATTCCCCTTTGTTCTGTGGATTGGGAAAGAAAGTTGGCAAATGAATGGACTGATTAAGAGCCACACCAGATACCACCTTGGGCATGAATGATGGATTGGTCCTGAGTGACACCCTGTCGGCATGAAAGATGATGAAAGGCTCCACTGCCATAAGGGCTGTAATTCAGATATCCTTGTAGCTGAAGTGATTGCTAAAAGGAAGGCTGTTTTCCAGGAAAGAAATTTTAAGTCTGCAGTAGCAGCTGGCTCAAAAGGAGGTAGAGTGAGTTTCTCCAATACAAAGTTAAGGTCCCAGGCAGGGGTTGGAGCTCTCCTGGGTGGTCTCAAGTTTTTGGCCCCTCTGAGATACTGCTTTAGAAGCGGATGAGAGAAGAGGGGGGGGGTCTGTGTTGTAATGAGCTGAAATGGCTGAGGCATGGATTTTTATGGAAGAAAAAGACAGGCCCTTGTGAAGCATCTCAGTTAAGTATTGCAAAATCTGAGATAAATTAGGCACTGCTGTGCTCATCCCTTGAGACTGATTGCAGACACAGACTCTTTTCCATTTGTCAGCATAAGATTTTCTGGTACTAGGTCTTCTCGCCTCCAAAATGACATCCATCACAGGTTTGCTGAGGGATGCTAAGGGGGAATTTAAGTTATTAGCCAAGCTGCAAGATTCAATGTTTGGAGCTGAGGGTGCAGAATTTGGTTCTCCTGCTGAGATAGTAAGGAAGGTGTCTGAGGCAGGTGCCACGGTGAAATGTGTGACACATTGTGCAGGAGTGGGTACCAGTGTTGGCAAGGCCAGTCTGGAGCAATCAAAATCAGGTTTGTCCTGTTTGACTTTTAGTAGAACTTTGGAGAGCAGAGGCAGAGGGGGAAAGGCATAGACTGATAGGTTTTTCCAGCTGAAGGATAGAGCATCCACTTTTTGGGCTTTTTTGTGATGAGTTCATGTGCAGGATTTGTCCAACTGGTAGTTCTAGGGTGAGGCAAAAAGATCTATATCTGGGCTCCCTCATTTTCGTGTCAACATGTTGAAAATACGTGGTTCCATTTTTTATTCGTGTGGGTCCATGACATTTCTGCTTAGTTCATCTGCCAGAACATTCAGCTGTCCTGGCAGGAATTGAGCTTGTAGTTGTACTTGGTAGCTCATGGCTGTGTTCCACAATGCCCTGGCTAGTCTGCAGAGGGGGTAGGAATGTGTACCCCCCTGCTTGTTTATGTACCACATAACCGTCTTTATCAGTAATTGTCCTGGATGAAGGTAGTCCGTGAAGGCTGTCAGTGCATTCTGTACAGCTAGCATTTCTTTTTGATTGATATGAAGGTGCATTTGATTTGGGCTCCATTTGCCCTGAATGCACTTCCCTGCCAGATGAGCCTCCCATGCATTGTCTGATGCATCTGTAGTTAGGGTTTGGGCGGCAAGGGGTGGTGTGAATGGCAGTCCCTTGTTTTGGTGGCAGGCCTCTGCCCACCATAGGAACTCTAGGTGCAGGCAAGGTATAATAGGAATCATTGTTTCCAGGCTGTGACAATGTTGACTCCATAAACTTTTTAAGTACCACTGAAGTTTCCTCATATGCAGTCTTGCATATGGAATTAGAAGAATGTAGGAGGCCATGAACCCCAAGGCTTGCAGTATTTGCCTTGCAGATAGCAGGGTTTTTGTGGCCACTTGTTTGAAGTAAGTCACCAAATGAATTTGCTTTTCTGGCATAAGGAAAGCCATCTGGGCAGTTGTATTCAAGCTTGCACCCAGGAATGTAATTTTTTGAGAGGGTACCAGTTGAGATTTCTTTTCGTTTATGGTGTACCCTACACAGGTTAGAACTCTTTTTACAAACGCCAGATGTTTTAGAAGAATGGCCTAGTTTTCTTCCTGAATTAGACAATCATCCAGGTATGGATATATCTGAATATTTCTTTGTCTGCAAAATGCAATTACTGGAGCCAGGCACTTTGTGAATACCCTGGGTGCAGTAGACAAGCCAAAGGTTGGTGCAAAGAACTGATAATGCATGCAGCCTGCTTTGAAGTGTAGGTATCTTCTGCAAGATTCCTTGATTGGGATATGTAGGTATGTCTCTTTTAAATCTAGAGTTGCCAACCAGGCATCCTTGCCTAGCATAGGAAGTAACTGGTGAAGAGTCAGCATCTTGAATTTTGGAATGTCCAGAAAGGTGTTTAGAGTAGACAGGTCCAGAATTGGACATCATAATTTGTCTTTTCTGGGTACCAGGGAAAGTCTGGAATAGAAACCTAGTCCCTTTTCCTCTTCTGGTACTAGTTGAAAAGCCCCCATGTTTAGGAGGGAAAGTACTTGTTTCTGAGCCTCTGCCCACTGATTTGGGGGCAGGTCTGGCCATCCGTTTGGTGTTGGCAATGTGTGGAAATGAAATCTGTATCCCTGGGACACTATAGTTAAAACCCATTTGTCCTGGGTTATAAGTTGCCAGTTTATTGAATGAAGAGCCAGTTTTCCCCCACAAAGGGGCAGCTAAGAGGTAAGTGCTTAGTAATTTTAAAGGGAAGTCACTAAGACTGTTTACCACACGGTGGTGCCTTGCTGTTTCCAGATTTGGAAGTGGAAGCACCCCATTGCTTAGTTCTGAAAGTCCCTTGGGACTGAAACCTGGTGCTTTTGGAATGTCTGGGTTTGGCTGTAGTGGCTCTGGAAGGAGCTGGAAAGGACCAGTTTTTAGTAGGCCAATGCCTACTAAATCCAGGAGGTTGTACCTGTAAGAAATCTTTCACAGTTTGCATACATTTAGCTTTATCTTCCATCTTTTTTAGAACTTCTTCAGCCTTTTGCCAAACAGGCGATCCGGCTGTAAAGGAGCATCCAAAAGTTTTGCTTTAACATGATCAGGCAGAGATTGCTCCTTAAGCCAAGCATGCCTTCTAAGCATAGACCCAGTAACAGCAGCCCTGCAAGAGGCCTCTAAAAAATCAAAACCACATTGCAAAGTATGTTTGCCAACTTGTTCAGTTGAATGCAATAAATCCTGTAAATCTTTATTCTCCACACAGTCAGAAATCAACATAATTTTCTGTTTAAGCAGTCCCATGATATGCTGTTGATATTTTAGCATATGGAATTGACAGTTTAAAGCCCTGATTGCTAAGGTTGCAGAAGTATAAACCTTTTTACCCCATCTATCCAGTGCCCTGGAGTCTCTATCAGAAGGAGTAGGATTTTTAGCAGCCTTAATGCCCTTGGGCCCCTGAGAAATGGTTTCAGGGTCTGCAACAGGATTTTTTGAAAAGGAATTTATGGGACTCAGGAACCCTGTAATACCTGTCTGGTTTGCTAGGGGCTGGAGGCAAGGAATCAGGGGCCATGCTGGATTCCAAAAACACATCATCAACAATGTCTACTACAGGAGGAATAGCCAAAGGCATATGCTGAGAAGAAGAAGGAAATCCCTAAGCCTCTTTTTGGATTCAGAGAAATCCTGACTTTCCCAGTGGAAATGCTCCCTTAAAGTATATAAAGTTTCCCCAAAAGAGAAATCCTCAGGCAGAGAAGCAGAGGGACTGGAATCCTCTGCATCAGAGTCTTCATAAGTAGGAATGGACAAATCCAGATTATTTGAAGAGTCAGAAGAAATAGAGTCCTATTCAGAAGATTCATAGTAAAGGTCAATCCTAGGCCTCTTGGAGGGGGGGTGGGGGTTGACTACCCCTGATTAGAGTAATTAAATCTTCAGCCATTTTAATCATTTGTTTTGTAGGCATAGGGACCTTAGCACTGAAGTTGGAGCCGGTTTAATATGCAAGTCTGTAGGCCTGAAAACACCCTCAGACTCCGACCCATTCAAGGTAGAGACATCCGCAGGTTCCATATGTGAAGCATCTCGTGGCATACCGGACTCTGTATGGGTTTCAGTAGAGGCCTGCGAATTAGAAGTAGCGGGTATCAGGGGCTGTGAAAGTGCCTCACTGAGTACCGGCGAACTGGTGACCGGCTTAGAAGAAGTGTCATCGGCAGTTTTGGACCTCAACGGTCTGGCTCTGTCTTTTTCTTTGCATTTTTTTGGTATTCCGGTAGTCGGATTGCTAACTGATGTCATTTCTGGATGATTAAACCGAGAACCAAAATATTTAGAAGCAAAAATGTACTGACAATGGATAGTGCGCTGATTAAATAAAGCACTAAACCGACAGCAAGGTACGTCGTGGTCAGGGCCCAGGCAAGGAATACAGTACAAATGAAAATCCTTATGAGGTATTTGCTTCCCACAAGTAATACAATTATTAACTTTTACTGACATTGGTAAGGAGCAAGAAAAAGTTTCCCCAATGGGGTACTTAGCTTTTAGTTGAAGACTTTGGTTCTGAAACTCGAAAACAAAAATTTCAGGAGTCGGTCAACCGGCACTTGCGAACTGCTTCTGCTTTGGGCACTGCACAGCACGAAAGACTAGTGTAATGGCATCGGTCGCATGTTTTATACCCCTGATGACCTGATGTCATAGAAGAAGGGACAGCAACTGACGCAGGACCTAAGACTTTGTTAATCAGGCCAACTGAGGGCAACCTGCCAGCAGATTGCCCAAATGTAATGACTGCAACAGTGAAACACGATGAACATCTGCGGGTTATTATAGGTCATCCTATGACACCCCAAACCTTCCTGAATGAGCTTGCCCCACTAAACTCTTAGTGTATTAAAATGGGCTCAAACTAAATGTTAAAAAGTATAGTATCATTACTTTTGGTAGACAACCTTCCTCTTGCCATACTGTCTATAGAACATAGCATCTACAAAACAAAAATGTTGTTAGGACCTAGCTGCTTAGGTTGATCGCTCCCTCTCTTTCAACCATTGTGTAGCAATGATTGTCATGAAACCATTTTATTTAACCCAGCTAATTGCCAAAGGAATAGCATCAAAGTCTAAAGAACTAAACTCTCCCTAATACTCGGCATTGATCAAGCCAGTTATTGAGTACAATGTCCTCTTTGGAATGTATCTCACTAAACATATCAGTCATGAAGACTACAAAGTTTCCTAACCAAAAAGATCCCAGGCATAAAGTCCCTGAACTACCGAGAGAGTATGGAAGCTCTATCCCTTTATTCAGTGTCTTAAAAGACTTTTGAGGGGGAATCTCTGCCTCATTTATCTCCCCCAGTACTAGAAGCAGCGACCTAAATGTTAACCCAACAGATACATAAGCACGGTGGTGGGGCAGGTTTAGAACTGAGCACCTCCTACACTCTGGAATAAACATCCCGCACATGTTAATTAGTGAAGCTCACTATTTTCCTTTAAGTGTAAACGAGATGACCCGATGGGTACCTGCAAAGTTACTCCAGGACTGACTGGCATGACCTACCTTGAGGAAGGAGGTGCTGCCTGAGGGAGGGGACTGGCAAGGTGAGAATGGTTAGGAGACTCAGTGGATATAGAATTTATATGACTCACCAAAATCTATTGTATGTCTAAATGGATAAATTTGTCTAAGACTTGCATAACTTGAAAAGACTAATCTCTGTCGGAGTACTTGGTTTGCACACGTTAATAAAATGAAAGTCTGACTTCAAATGATTCTAACAAATCCTCATCGATCCTTTTAAAAGAATTTTGCAAATATTTCTCACTGTTACAAATTTTATAACAACAACATGACTTAATAACTCTTTAATTTTATTTTATAGCTATCTGAACCCATGACCACTAGAGTTCTACTTTTATCTACACACATTGGACTGGCTTCAGAAAATGTTGCTGCTCCAAACTAAGTGAATCTATGTTATGAGCAGTGTGTGTGTGTGTGTGTGTGTGTGTGTGTGTGTGTGTGTGTGTGTGTGTGTGTGTGTGTGTGTGTGTGTGTATGTGTGATCCAGAAACATAGGCTCTACAAGTCAAGCAAGCCAAGAAGCACTGTTGGACACGGTATATTCTGAGTGAGCACCTCTGCATATGCACGTTTAAGTGTCAAGCAACATTACTGTATAAAGTGTGCTATCATCCCAGTCCAGCTAAATCTCCACACTCTTTTCCGTGGTTAAACACATTGTAAAACAGCTGAAGCCATGGATAGGCACTTTCCAGCTATCTCTGTGGCCAGCTTGGTAGACATGGGCATCATAAGCCAATGCAGCAATTGTGTCATGTATACTGACAACCACTTAATTCTGAAACAAAGCATGTGAGAGATGTAGTTAACAGTATGAAAACTGAGACATGACTCACATACTGACAAATCAAATAACAAACAGGCTGTCAGCACATACACATCATTTCCCTCACTAAACAAGGTCTCAACAATTAAACCCACATATGCAGAGGTACTCACAAGTAACTTAATGAAACCTCAGAGGCCTCCCATATGCTTCCGTCAGAAACCACATGCAAACAAAACCAAGTCAACACCAACCATTACACATTAAAAATACGCATCCCAGTGTCTCCACAAGCAAACCCCTAAGGCAAGACACTACACAATCAAATATTTTGATCATAGGAAACTCCATTGTGAGACTCACAGGCACCTCCCACACCAGGCTGGATAAAGAAAGTGTTACAGTAATGTCTTGTCAGGGTCCAGGATTCACCAGATCATACAGGCACTCAGGTCACTTAACCACAAGTACCAGTATGACTCAATCATAGTCCATGGGGGTGTGAATGATGTGAGACATACCTCTCTGGACTATATGAAGACAGAAATGATGGACCTCTCTGAATATGTATTGCAGGCTGCTATTAACCTCACATTGAGCAGCATTCTACCTTCATCAAGAATGATACCACAATACAAACAGAAATTATTGAATTCAATGATTGGCTTAGCTACTGGTGTCATTCCAAGGGGATCCAGTATTTGTCATCCTGGGACTACATGATCAACAGACCAGACTGCTTTACCATAGATGGTCTGCACCTGTTGCCATTAGGCTTTCCAATACTGGCCAAGGCATTAGCCACCCCAACAGTGCCTTTTTTAGGCAATGCCAAATCAATAGACCTACCAATGTAACAAATTCTTCTAATGCCAAAGGGACTACCGGTCAATGTAAGCAGTCTTAACAAGAAACTGCACTGCCTGAAAACTTTCCTCTCCCTGGAGAATGTTGACATCTGTGCAGTTATGCAGATGTGTTTCAAGGCTGTGGAAAGCACCCTAGCAGTGCAAGGCTACAAAACCTATTACACATTTAGACCACCCTCTGAAAAGGAAAAACCTGAAAGAAGAGGTGTTTCCATTTACATAAAAAACAAACACACCTCTAGATTGGTCAAGCAGGATGACTCACTTGAGCTACTCCATGTTTAGGTGATCATAGGCAAAATAAACCATGAAAACCACTTCACATGCCTTAAGTTACTAGAATCACTTACCATTCAGCACAACACACTACTCATGGGCAATTTGAACTACCTCTCCATAAACTGGGAAATACACTACCTCTAACATGCAGGCTGAGAGATTCCTGGATTTGTCAATGCAAATGCTCTGGAATAGCTGGTCTGCACTCCCATTAGGGGCTCAAATATCCTTGACATTGCTGCCCCCCCCCCAGCATAATGTTCTCGTTGGCAAGATTGGATCATAAATCAGTCTCCTTTGAAATATATGTAGTGGTAGAATCCCCTTTAAACCCTAAAACCGTAAAGAATTTTTCCAAGGCAAATTACCTTCTACTAAGTGATAGCACAGGTAATTTTAAAACTCCCCCTAACCCTGAAAACATGGAGGCCTATGCAGAAGTATACATGAATACCCTGTAGAACCACTTAAATGCATAGAAACAACCTTACCTGAGCAAACTAAACCCAGGTCTACCTGGAAAAACAAGTCGCACTGGTAGACCCCTGGCAAAAACAGACTCTACAAGAAAGTGGGAAGGTGCACAACAAAGAAAAAAATCCCTCACTAGCCTCAACAGGCAAATCAGGGAACCAGTCAAGTCTTCAAAATCTAAATAGAAGATTAAAATACCCTCCCAAGCAAAGGATAACCACAAAGCATTTTTAGTTATGTGTGAAATCTTAAGGGAAACACTCAACAATGTATTGAGCTGGCTGTAGATGGCATAATCTATACACAGCCAGAAGAAATAGCAAACCTGCTGGCTGATAAATTCAACTCAAATTTCACCGCCTCGTCACCTCCAGTCACTCCCCATGAAATAACCCCTACCATTCTTTTGCCTGTTATCATAAAAGGACATGTCGTTACTGCGCTCTCTAAAGTTAGAAACATGGCATCAATGGACCCTGACAGAATCCCAACATGCTTATAAAATAGCTTAAAACATGACCTAGAAGACCTACTTGAATCTCAATTTAGCCACAGTTTCCATAAAGGCATTGTCACAGTAGAGTGGAAGACAGCAACAGTCATCCCATAGCAGATGGGGGGCAATCAACCAACCCAGGAAACTACTGACCCATAAGTCTGACTAGCCTCATATGCAAGGCTATGGAAAGGATAATCATGAACCTGATTAACAATGGCATAGGAAATCTCCAGACTCTAGACCCAACCCAGTTCAGCTTCATTAAAGGCAGGTCCCGTCTGCTCAGTCTGGTGGACTTCACTAAGGTCATGCATGAGAGTAAGAGTGCAGGCCACCTACCTTGACCTAGCCAAGGCATTTGGCACAAAAACCCTCTCTGGTATTATAGATTAGCTCACAAAATTGGGCATAAACCTCTATGTCACTAGATGGATAGCCAAATATGGGAGAATCCACATTGAACAAGAGGCTACTCACCAGTGGAGTACAACAGGGCTCAGTGTTGGACCCCCTTCTATTTGGGATATAATTCTCAGATGTCAAGGCAAATGAAGATAGCCTTTGGCTGAACATGTTTGCTGATGATTGCAAGTTGGGGGGAAATCACTGACTCCCCAAATTATGTTGATATTCTACAGAAAGGGCTGACACAGGCCATGGCCTCAAAGTAAATGAGAAGAAGTGCATAATAATACCCTTTGGGAAATCAAATACCCTTGCAAATTACAACATTGACAGCACCACCCCTCCAAAGTAGACCCAGTGGATATCTAGGTGTTCAGATAGATAGTTATCTAAATATTGACTACCATTTGTTCATGGTGGTGAGAAAATCTTTCTATGCATCTCAGCTTATAAGTAAATAAGACATAGCATCCAGATCTAAGGATGTCATAGTACCATCGTATTCAGCCCTCATCAGGCCAATAATCAAGCACAATGCACCCTTTGGCGTGTACTTCACCAGGCACCTGGAACAGTTGGAGCATTCTTGGAGGTTTCTCACCCAAAAAATAAAAGGTTTAACCAACATGTCATATGCAGACCGATTAAAAGCCCTATCACTGTATTCAGTTTCCTACCAATTACTGAGGGGTGATCTGAGCCTGACCTATATTGCATTCTCTGATGCAGCCCTGATGGACCTATTGTATTTTTGCAAAACTAACTGTACTAGGGCTGCCCACTCCAGAGATCTAAACCTGATCTCTGACAAAAATAGATCACATTGGTGAGGCAGATATGTTTCCCAGAGATTCACCCTCCTCTAGATTAGGCTTCCTATTCGCATGAAGGAGAGTCCTTGGCTTACCCTCTATAAACACAATCTGACCAATGGTCGGGAAATCGCAAATTCACTCGTGGAGTGGCACCCATGGGCCTTATGGACACAGGCAGTCTGTAAAAATTGTCAAAACCCCACTTGCTGACCTTTATCTTTCCCCTTGGGATAGAAAATTGTTTAAAATCTGGGTAAAGCTGACTAGGCTTATAAGGGCTCTTGAGCCCTTAGACTAGTAATTTCCTATGAACCTATGAGTGTTTCAGGGTATGCTAATGAGGCAAAACAAAATGGTGCCGTGATTCCTAAACATATAAATACTGTGCAACATGACTGAACCCACTTTATATTTGAACTTGAATGAATGTTTGTGTCTAGAGTAAGGTAATCACTAAATAATGTTATGAGACGCTACCACTTTACTAAATGTGTATCTGCAACAGGCTCTTATTGCACCTGCTTTGCCTGACAATGCACAACATTGCCCCTGTAGGTAATGGGTCATCTGAATGAGGACTCCATAGCACCAACATTGTGGACCAGTGCCACGTAGATAGGGGCACTGTCCAAGAAACTGTGGACATGTGTCAGCCTCATCAGCAGCACTATGTGAGTCATGGATTACCTACCCCAGTGGATACTAAGGTACATGTGGCTTTAAGTATACTAGCTAGAGGCACCTTTCAGCAACCTATTGTGGAATACAGTGGGAATATCTCGGGCATCTGCACTGAGAATACACTATAAGTTTCTCAGTACCAAGCTTAAACATTTGGGGGATTATATGTGGTTCCCACATACCTCAGAGGGCAGAGTCAACAACATGTGGGATTCTATGATATAACCTATTTCCCTAAGGCACTGGGGCCATAAACTGTACCCACACTGAAATAAAGGCCCTACCTAGTGAACTGGAAAGGAAGTATATGGACCACAAAGGTATCACTCTATCAACTACCAGGTAGTCAGAAATACACAAGGTGTTGTCCACAATTTGTGTGCAGGCAACCGAGGCAGTTATTATGAGTCCCACATCTGGCACACCTGTAATCTGTACCAACATTTTGTGAGAGCTGACTAAACCTTATGGCATTTTATTAGTGAGGCCAGATATGCCCTGGAATCCTGGTCAATGACACCCATAAGAAGTTCACAAAATTAAACAGACTAGGGGTACAACTGTGTCCAATCACAAATCATATGTATATCACTGATTTGATTCATCCACAGGGACCCTGCATTATAACCCTGACTTGTGTGCAAATATAGTGCCAGTGTGAGCAGTTGCAGGAGCAGCAGTTCCCAGCACACCAGGCACTAGAGACAGAGTCAGATGAGGAGACAGTGAAGTGGTCAGCAGTAGGGTATGCCAGATGGAGTTGGGTGCCGTATACCATAGCACTGTCAATAAGGCTTACACATAACATCAGAAGACAGTAGACAAGAGTAAAGTAAATACACTACAGAAAAAGTGATGCATTCAAAACCAGTATCAAGCTGTGCTTATCCATGCACAGGCTGGTAACTCTGTGCATCAGCTATAGGTAACTCACAAAACAATCTACAAAGGGCAGGGTACAGTTATCATCATTTGCCCAGATGGGGAATAGAGCCCAAAGCAATATGTGAGTGATGAGGATTATTAAAGTAAAATATGCTGTTGTGTGTTGCCTGTTAGTGTAGGGAGGCTTTAATGTAAGAATCTTTGTGAAGGACCAGTATCAATGAACATTTGTGTGTGTGTGTGTGTGTGTGTGTGTGTGTGTGTGTGTGTGTGTGTGTGTGTGTGTGTGTGTGTGTGTGTGTGTGTGTGTGTGTGTGTGTGTGTGTGTGAGACTTACTGGAGGCTGTGGTGGTGTACTATGGATCTGGTGGGACATAACCTCAATAGTAGTTGCAACACTGTGGTTTAATGTACTAGACAGGTCCAGGGCATACATGACAGATGTTTCAGCATCACATAACTGTCCTCTGCCCATGAAAGCTGTCTACCAACAGCTGCACTGGATGTACCATGACCCTGGCAAGATACAGGTGTCCTGAATGATAGTGAATGACATCTGCTATGAGACTTACCACTTTTGTGACTACCATGCCCACTGGAATGTACTCTCGTGGATGTAGACACCTCCACAACAGATGTCATGGAAGTGCTAATACTGTGAAAACAGGATCTGTCACCCATGTCCACATTGGCTACCATCTGTGGATGTAGTTGTGGACTGGCTTCAGGGACAACCCTCTTACCCCTCAGGAGGGCCTGACAAGACATGGCATGTTCCAGTATATCAATGAGTCTATCAAAACAATCACATGTATGAGACATGCACTCCCATAGGTCATGCATTACCCTCGCTAACTCTGCCATAGCTGTAGTAGTACCAGCCTGTGCATCCATGATGGCCCTGCACATACAACTATCTGCTGCCACTGAGACCTCAACCTAACCTCCAGATCAATGTAACCACTAAGCTATAACCTCAGGGGAAGGTGGTAACCATGTCTGGAGTGAACACCATTATTCTCTGTCCCCATGTGGACCTCTCCGCCCCTTTAGTGCTAGTGGCAGATTCTGGCACCTGTCTACTAGGGTCACCACACTTACATGACTTATCGTGACCCCATGAACCTCTTCTCCCTGTGTGGTATATATATATTATAGGTATCTGCAAGTGTACAGGCTGTGTCCATGGTTTGTGTAGGTGATGCAGTGGTCACACTCCCTGTGTCCAACACACACTTTGTATTTCCTGACTGTGCCAGCTCTTCCCTGCCATCATTATCAGAGGTTACATCCTACAACATCAGGTGGGGGCAGTTCTACAGGGCTGATGCTGAATATAGAATTACCTGTGAATAAATCAAACCACAGTATCCTGTGTAATTATGACTCAGCACAGCTGTATAAATGAAAATAAGGTATACAAATACTAACATTATAAAAATAAATCATTAAATTGTATATAATCTACACAAGACATATAATAATTTAATTGCATATCTTGTGCAGATGGTCATGGAGGGGGATCTCTAATATTCCATAAATCAGCATTAGTAATATGGATAGTGATAAAGGTATGCAGAGTAATTACTGGTATTCTTACACAGAAACATGTCTACATACCTAGTGTATCTCCAGTAGATAATCTTGATAGCTGTTCCAGTTGTGCTGCAACATCCAGCACCACATTGTGGGATGACATTGAGTGCTACTGCCTCTAGGAGAGTCCAAGAACTCCTCCATTTCCATTAGAGGTGGTTTACTTGATAACCTCCAGCCATTGACTTACCTTCCTATCCCAGGTGTTAAGCTCTTACTTCAGTGGTATATAAAATGTCAGTGGCCCTGTCATGCACCTTCTCATAACTGCATTAATATCTGTCAAAACATCTTAACAAACACGGTCCCAGTACACCTGCTCATCTGCATGCAGGCCAAAGAGCCATCATCATCATGGAAATGGACAGACTAGAGTAGTGCCTCATTTTATACATCAGATAACTTTGGCTTATGAGTGGATTGTTCTCCAGAAGCTGCAATGTATGTCTGCTTCCCCTATTTACTAGGCATTGCTTTTTGGGTATGGAAAACTGTGGAAGTATCAGCCTTGTTCCTGAATGACACTACAAAATCTTTACACCACCGGTCTCCCCATGTCCACATATCATGATGTTTGTGTGCCTGACAATTATATATTTGTATCCACACTCTTTAATTAATGTCAGACACATAAGTTTACTGAGCCAGTGTCACACACAAAACAATACCTATACCACTGCAAATGACCAAGGAGACAAGACTGTTTTATCTCAGGGTTAAAGAGTTTTGCAAATGATATATATGTGTCATATATTCAACAGTCACAATTTTTGTACTGAAACTGGCATCACAAGCCCAGAAAGCAACTGCTGAATTATACTCTTGAGTATGTGCTGATGAATGTCTTCCAACAAACTTAACAGTTATTCAGTCCAACAATAGCTTTACCCTTGCAGTCCCCCTCTCAGTACACCTTCTCAAAAACAAGAGTAGTGACAAACTTTTTGTGATTATGTCAACAAGTTCAGAAACAAGTAAAAGTGCCCAGACTTGACAAATGGACTCACCTTATACCAGCAGAACTTTACTTTGCCTTAACAGTTCCTCAGAGTGTTAGCCATGGCATGTGCTGAAATTGCTGCCCTTTGTCTTCTTTGGTAGTTTGATGAGGCTCTGCACCTGTCTTCACACTTGTATCGTGCAGAGTCACCTGGCTGGGTGCAGTGATTATGTTAATTAGGGTCAACTTATTATTGTTTCTGAATTGCTTAAGTTGCATGATGAAAACACCTAGTAACTATTGCAATCAATTGTCCTGGATGGTGTGCACAAACCTAGGTCTCTGTGGGAAGCACTACATATGAACAGTTCAGTCTATGCCTCCTAGGGTGACTGTAATTCCAGATCTAACCTTATTTAAATGGAGTCACTTTTCTGCATGCTTTCTTACAGCATAGACAGTGATGAAAGACTGCCATGTTTCACAATTTTAAGGTGCCATTCTGAACCAAAATAATACAACACCTATGTTATCGTAGGCCAGCATCTGTCACACAAATGAGGTATCCCCTAAGTGCCCCTTGATATGCAGCAGATGGTATATTCAAAAACTGCTTTGGATGCCAATTTTCTGCCATTTTTTCTGTGATTCATCAAAGTGAAATATCATGGCTGGAGAAGGAAAAGTTAGTACTCATTTTAGAGTCCAGTGGAGGAGATAGAAACTTATCTCTACATTCTTCTATAAGGATTGCAACTAGAGACTCCTGTAGAAGAGCTATTAAGGGTCTCAGTATAAGCCTAAAACCTAGAATAATTTAGCCTAGGCTCTCACCCATACCACTGGCATGCCACGCATGGGGTCAAAATGCCATCATACAGTGGCAGATTTAGGCATGGGCGCAGGGGTGCGCGCCACCTCATTTTGTCCATACTCTTTCAAGTTACGTTTTTTTTTTTTTTTTTTTGAACTGACATATATGTATATTAGGTATGGAGTCACTGTTTGAGTCCTAGTAATATGGTCACTCAATTCTCTCCATGACAGTTTAAAGAAAAAACGTGGACACTGTCACAGTACCGTACATTTTTTTTTTCAGTTTGGGTTCTTCAGGACCTGAACCAATCAATGCTGTGAAAAATCGCACCTAACTCAAATACATTGGAGAAGCGATTGGAGGTTTGCAGAGTCAGGTGATTTAATCTCCTCAATAATTGCTCCTCCAAATAATTCTCTGAGAGAGTCTCGTAAAGACTTTGAAAACAAGTGTTTACCAAAACGCGCCTAACTCAACTATAACAAAGTAATTTACTAAAGTCAGCAGTGACTAGCGAACTCCAGCAAACTCCCTTCAGCAAGTCTGTGAGTCTCTCAGAGAAGTATTTTTTTTTTTTTATTTTTGTACCAAAGAGCCAGTTTGATATTAAATATTAAATTAAAAAGTTTTAAATGACTTGTCAGGTAGTTTAAAGTGTTCCGGAAATGTAATGTGTGTTTAGTGCCTAAATTTAAAGTGGTGCTTTTACATTTAGTGGTGTTTTTTGTAATGTCTGTGTTTTAGTATTTGTTTAGTTCAGCGTAGATAATATCTTTATCTGATATTTATCATAAAGTGTCTTGTGTGTTCCGGTGTAAAGCTTAATGCCGTTTTGTAGCTGGTTAATAATAATTTATTCAATAATTGATTGCTTAAGTTAAGCATGTTAACAGTTGAACAGTTATTATTAATTATAAATATTATTATTTAATTTAAACTATAATTATAATAAATTTGAATTCCACAGTACATGCGGCATGTTGCTTCAAGTTCTAACATCCTTAATAAGCTATCTGTTACTTCTGTGTTAAACATGACAAAAAAAAAATTTAATAAAAAGAAGAACATGGGATTTTAGAACTCGAAGCAACTGTTTTGGTATGATGCCGCATGTATTGTGAAATTCGATATTATGATAATATCTGGAATTCAAATAATTGCCCCGAAATGATTTTAAAATCCCTCAAGATGATAGATTTAATTTGCCCAATCTTGGCCCAAGATTACTAACTTATAAAATCATTGCATCATGGCGCCATAATGGCATTGTAGATGCCGTTAAAATGGCGCCATGATCTGCAGTTTCCCCCACGTGCTCATTGAGTCATGGAGATGATTCAAAGCAGTAGTCTTGCGCACTATACATTGAATGGATAGCGAATTATCATAAAAGGGCACAAAGCCATGGTGCGGGCGATATCGACTCGAAATAATAGGTAAGGCGATGTTTTGAATTTTTTCCATGATGTATTATTTAAAAGAGTTTGGAGAAGTAAGTTACTCTTGATTTTTGTAAGTCTAAAAACAGACAGACACTTGATTGCATGTTCATTTGTTGTTATATGCATATGTGGGTTTTC
This sequence comes from Protopterus annectens, assembly GCF_019279795.1. Lineage (NCBI taxonomy): Eukaryota > Metazoa > Chordata > Ceratodontiformes > Protopteridae > Protopterus > Protopterus annectens. The sequence continues at coordinate 381,659,179 of NC_056732.1, read as the reverse complement.
ACTTATTACCCCCATATTTTTGTTCCCGTAGTGCACAGTGACTCATGTTTGTCTGCGGTCGAATTTCATATATTCACCAACACTGGT